>NW_027438264.1:0-300000 GCF_000715075.1 Nicotiana tabacum
TTACCAAGGAGATATATACAGCTCAAAACAAAAGAAATTAGAAAGACATAGTCCCAACTTTCCAACATAAGCAACCTGCTTCTCCTACCAATCCAGAGACTACTAATACCTCTAGATATACATCTTTCAAGGAAATTAAGTTGTTCTATTATTTTTGTCAATCTTGTCTTCAAACTTGCTCTGTAAATTACTTTTTGAATAATATGAATATCCATTTTGGTACTACTAAGTTATTACATACAAGCTTTCTCCTGACCACCTTCTGATAAGTCCCTCTCATGGTTTTGTACAAAACGAACAACTTATATTGTTTAAGAATAAACTTTTTCCGACTAGCAAATTGCCCTTTATAGGTCACTGATTAATTTTTAAAATTGTGTATTGATATTTAAGTGACTCAATGTAAATGGGAAGAAAAAAAAGGAAAGAAAAAGCCAGTTTAATAATTACAAATGAATTAAGAACAAGCCACTTGCAACTCTCAAATATGTAATACAGCCATTCAAGTGGGCCTTCATCTCCACCTTAAGCCCACTATCTGGATGTAATCCATTTATACCTAAGCCCATTAATTTTGACCTTACAACAATCATTGACATACAAGACCACTGTTTTATAATGATTTTAGCCTAGAATACCCGTCTCCTCAAAGGCGAAAACAATATCCACTTTTGGGGTCACCATCGCGCATTGCACAAAATTTTGTAAAGTTTACGCGCTCCCGGTCTAAAGTACTTCAATCTATTCAATGCAACTTCAAAAATTAAATCTGAAGTTCTTTTATCTTTCAAAAATTCAATACACGATTCAATGTCCAAATCTACTGCAAATAAACTTAAATTTAAAATTTAACTTTCAAATATCATAAAGAACAAATCTAAATAATTAAATTAACAAATAATAACAAATTTAATAAACCCATTTTGCAACTAAGAAGGAGAAGGAGAAAGTCTAAGCACAAAGAAGAAGAAAACAACATTAAAGAAGTAAAGAAAAAGAGAAAAGTGTATGGATCTAAAGTTAATCCAAAATTAGATATCCATTAAACTTTTTTTTAAAAATAAGTACAAATTTAATAGGTGGCGCAAAACTGAATGCCAACATAACCAACCAAAACTTAGTGGTGTAATCATACTAATTGGAGTCTTCTGCAGGATAAGTGTGTGTTCGTTCTATCTCCTTCCCTTTCCCTTTCCCTTTCCCTCCACCAAGTAATAGCAATTTTTTTCTTAACAATAATCAAAAGGAACTTCTTAGTCACATATATTAGTAAGGGGGAAAATATAAAATTTCGGCCGACCACATATATCAGTTAGGGGAAAAATATAAAATTTATCGGTCGGTTGAAACTAATTTCATCCGCTAGCTAAGAAGTATATAAAATATTTGTATTTATGTACATAATAAATATATACAAAATATATATATATTATTGACTATTATTTTTTAGAGCGATAAAAAATATACATTTCTCTATTAGTGACACAATAGCAGGGTCGGCTCTAAGGTTATCGCAAGTAAGGCTTGTGCCTTAGGCCCCTGAATTTGGGGGCCTCTTTTTTAGAAATAATAAGTTTATAGGTATTTAAAAAAGAATATTTAGTACTTTTAGTACAAAAGTAGAATTTTTCTATAATAGTTGCCTCAAAATTATAATCAATAAAATCTTACTTAAAATCAACAATATCTCAAGAAAGATAAATAGGTTGATTATATTATCAATTGAAAAACAATTATTAGAGGGAATCTATTATAATTTTTTTTTAATAATTTTGCGTCTCAAAAAGTTAGAAAAATAAATTATAATATTCTTTTAAAAATTTAGATTTCATATTAACTTTTGACTTTAGGAAATGTATTTGAGCCGCTCTGCATAGTAGGAACCTTTTATCTACTTGGCCCACTCCTAACGACTTATCCGAGCAGACAACAGCAGTGTGCTAAGCACAGCGGTAGACAACAGTCACAACTCATAACACAACACGCATTAGAATTGGCTTCTTTCACAAATCACAATGCTATTTGAAAAGGGAAACACAAGTGTTTCATTGTTGTTCTTTCATGGCTTGTCTCCACTCTCCACTTGTGTTAGATATGGGCCATGATAGAATTAAGATTTAAATTTGACGTAATTAATCTTTAAATAATGCTATTGTTCTTGGTTTACATACAACTACATTGATCTTAGTAAAAGTGCTTTAGATGCATGTGGTTCCAAGTTAATGCCAGATAAAAAGGATTTCGGTTATAATTTTCCGTGCGATGGCCCAGGAGGGCGGTACTTGTGATATTTTCGGCATGGGACACATTTTATTTGGCAGTTTTTTGGATGTTAAATACTATTGGATGGGTTACTATGGATAGTATGAACTGCCTAAACAAAAATTCTTGAACAGCAAACAACCAGTTCAGATATCCACGACCAAGAAGTATTAGATTCTCTTTCGGATAGGCCTTGAAAGGAGAAGGAAGGCTGGAATGCCAACAAGCGTCTATTATATTGAATTTACCCGATAGTCCCCATTTTGGGAACGTCCAAGGCCAAAGTCACTGAATGGGTAAGTCGCCAACCCCTGGACTATGTAATGTACTTTATCTGTTAGGTTACGGGCGGACATTTTACCAGAGGTTTCTAATCTACCCTTATGTGATTCCTGTTGAAGCATATACTCGAGGGTGGGTGCAGGGCGGACGATTTCCTTTAGACATAGTCCCACATCGATAAAATACAAGAGGGGTATTAGGTAAATAAGTTAACAAGTATTAAACCCTAGTGACGCGTTTTAAACCCGTGAGGGCCTAGGCCCAGAGCGAACAATATCACTAGTGGGCTGGGCTGTTATAGATGGTATCAAAGTCACTCTTGTATCAGCCTTGCCGATGGTGGGTTAGAGTTTAACTGAGTTTAGGCAAATCCCGGTTGTGAATCCGACGCTGAGTCCCCAGACTGACTTTAGACAGAGTCCCACATCGACAAAACACAAGAAAGATGTTGGACATATAAGTTAACAAGCCTTAGACCTTAGTGACATGTTTTAAACCCGTGAGGACCTAGGCCCAGAGCGGACAATATCACTAGCGGGCTGGGCTGTTATATTATTATTGAACTTGTTTGCAACAAATTATTTGTGATATAAAAATAAATTACAACCACAATATAAATATGAAGAAACATAATTTTATTGATAAACGATGCGGGTACAATTTTATTTATTCCCTTGATTCTTCCTCTGGATTGTTCTGCATAATTCGAGGGCCTTAGCGGCGTATTTCTCGAACATAAGATGATGCGGACCTCTCTGGATTATTTGATCTCCATGAAAGTCGATCATTGTATGGATATTCTTCTTGAAGTATTTGATTATCAAGAAGAACATCTATTGATCACGACATTATTTTATGCCTTGATCCCTTTTTTGAATATCCTAAGAATTTATGGGATTTTGAGACCCTCTTTGAAGGATATATGTCGCCTTATTTATAGGCATGAATTATAATTTGGGTGGAGTAGCCACCAAGTAACTGTCACGCCACGACCTCGAGGAGCGCGACCGGCGCTCAACCGAGATAACCCGGCCGAGCAAGCCTGCACAATGCCGTCTACCCGAACTCACTCATGAATAAAGTGAAGATCTAATTTATTAATTAGACAGTGACCAATTTATTATCAGTAGTTTCATCATCTATAAGTTTTAGAATACATACACCTTCATAGTTTGAAGTGGAACGTGTGATGTAGTTACCAAAATTACTAGTTTGACTTTCCCAACACCGACATACCACCCACACAATGTCTATAGAGCCTTTAATAGATACAAAAGAGTACGATGATAGTGCCACCAACAAGGCCCCGGCTATACCTCAAAACATAATACATAAGGACAAAAGATATACGACCCTGAATGAAGTGGGGCTCACCAAGCCAGCTCGGAAGAGAGTGTACCGCTAACAATGATCAAAGCCGCCTACTGTGGAACTACTTGCATCCATTAAAGATGCAGCGCCCCCGGTAAAAGGGACATTAGTACATGTGGAATAGTACTAGTATGAATGACTAAGCACCCTCTCAATAGAATGAATGATAGGACAAGAATGAACAATCATAAAATCAATGGGAGTCTCAAACAATACCCAAAACATCAAGTTAGGAACAAGACAAGTTTTCAAGTGATTTCCATATTTAAGTTGGGAGATCTTTAGTACCGATATGCCACCGTTTATAGTTTTGATTATAATTTCCGATATAGTCACCACCATGTGTATGGCATAGCGTCCGATCACGACCCGATCGGTTAGGCCATCTCATACGAGACATTAACCACAACCACAATCACAATTTTAATTTTAATTTTCAACACAATCACCACCATGTGTGCGGTATGGCGTCCGATCATGACCCGATCGGCTAGGCCGCCTCATCCGAGATATCATCCTTTTCTACCAATCATCCAATTTCATACCTCTTTCACATCTTTTTATTTCATTGGCACTAGTGGTCACAATTGTAATATCCTCTTTTTGTGTGGCGTGTTGGCCGTATTTCATATTTTATATTTTGTACTCACGTTTTCACTTTCAACCATCATCATGGATTTTCAACAACAAGGCATTTATATTCAAGACAATAAGCATACATATGAGCAAACAAGAGTCTTAAATGCATTGAGATTTATTACACAATTGACATTAGCTATCATTTGAAACGCAACTTGAAGTCATAGCATTTAACTAAGCAACTAATACCTTGAACACATTACTAAATAGTAGTACAACTTAACAAGAGGATTTGGAATACATATTGAACATAAAAGTCTTTTGACGCAAAGTTTATTCGGAATAATCGATTCATAATGAGTTACTTGGGACTTACAATGACATTGTGGGGTACAATTCTAAGGAAATAGTTTAGCCAACATACCTCACTTGAGCTTCCTTAAACTCTAAAATGTTCCAGAAATCTTAGCAACTTCGATCTATTTCAGAAATGTAACAAATTGAACCAAAAATTAGGAGGATGATCATGGTTCCAACTCATTTGAGCATTTTATCAAACACTAGGTGTGCATTAAGGTTTCAAGGTCCTCCTATGGTAGATTCCATCATCCCACAAATCCATTATCTATCATTTTTAGCTCAACAATCTTCCTATACCACTTGATAACACATGCATGCAAAATGAACAACTTCCACACCCAAGAATTTCCTTTCTAATTACCTATTTTTAGTTGAATTTTGAAATTAAGAGTTAGGGTGTAGAATCTTACCTCTAGGATGAAGACCTAGTGAGTTTCCCTTGTTAAACTTCCAAGATTTAAGCAAGAATTGAAGAATAAATTCTTGAGGAACCCTCCCCCACTCCAGAGCACTCTCCCACTCTCAAAATACCAGTTTTTTACTCAAGAAATGATCCCATAGCGTCTATATAATGGAATAGGGTCAGGTTATAAAAACTAGAAAAATGAAGCTCCAGAACCCAATATGCGGTCGCATATGCGACCACATAATGCTTCCGCGGTCCGCAAAAAGGGCAGCAAAATGTCCTTCCGGAACTGGCCAACCCTGCCTGGGTATGCGACCGTTCTGTGGTCCGCACCGCAGAATCTCCTCCCGAAATTTCTCATGTCGATCCTGCGATGCAATCTGCGGCCCGCAAAGCAATTCTGCGGCCGCATAATGGACCGCACAATGGCCTACAAATTTTGCTCAAGTTCCTGCTTCACTTTGCGGCCATTCTGCAGCCTGTACAGTGATTCCACGACCGCATAGTAGGCCGCAAAAATGTCTTTTTCTGCCAATATTTTTCTTTAACTCCCTAGCGCACTGTTCGACCCAAAACGTTCGTAACCAAATAAATTAGCCTACCTCACCACCACGGAACCTCGAGTTTTAGGTGAAATTTTACGGGGCCTTACAGTAACCCTAATAGACTCCTAATATTTCAAGAGTTGTTTTGACTTTGGAATTTATCTTGATCTGCTAAAATTTCAGTGTCTACAGAACCCATTATATTTCTAAATATTATGAATTTTAAAATTTAATATTTTTCAGAATTTTGAAATCCATCAGTAGTGTGGTTTCCTATTTCCCTTTTCCTTTCGTAATTTTTTAAAAAAAAAATCTTAATTGGCCTTTAAGTTAAAAGTACATATTTAATGGAAACACAAGAGTTTAACTTATATATACACTAATGACAGTATATTATTCTCGTATACGATTAGATAAAGTAATGGCAACTACATATCAAAAGTAAGTTTAATTTGATAATATAATAATTTAGTAAGTAAAACTTTATACGTCAGTGGAGTAACTAGCTTGTTTGAAATTAACTACCTATTATCAAAGCGTTTAGTATTCTTCTACTGTAGGTCAATAGCAATCCTATCATCTTCAAAGGGTATTTATTTTAGTAAAAGATAAATAGAATGTTCTATTAGCCAGTATGATTGGTAATTGAAATGAATTGATTTATAAGATTCTCCTCCGTTCATCAATAAATTAAAAAGAAAAGTCGGGTACATAGGATATTTCGCATTTGCGTAAGGTGCGGGAAAGGGTCGTACCCCAAGGGATATTGTATAGACAGTCTATCCTAATACAAATATTAGTGATTGTTTCCACGGCTCGAATGCGTGACCTATAAATTATAGGTCACGCAGAGATAATTTTATCATTATTTCAAAGCTTCCCGTTCGTCAATAAATTAAACAAATGAATTAGTTGTTTAAAGAGTAATTAACTCCACCTAAAAAATACGTAAAATAGTAACAGACCACTAAGATTGAAATCATCTATGATTGAAACTCTGCAATTTGGAAAGAGTGGAAGTCTTGGAAATTCTCCATTTCTCAATAATTTGATCTTTGTTTTTTCTTCTTGCGTTTATCTATCAAGCAATGTATGACCATGCATTATATTGCTTCCCTAAATGGTTAAGGATTTTTTTTCCTTGTGTTCTATTTTTCAAGAAATGCTATCATATAGTTGAAGATTTCTCTAAAATTGAGATTGCTTGGTGCGAAGTACTGTCATCACAAAAGGTTTAATGTAATCTTATAAGTGGGTCTGGGAAGAATACGATATACACAGACCTTACTTCAGTGGCGGAGCTAGAAATTTTACAAAGAATGTTCAAATTTTAATACATATTTTTTAAAATAATTTTTCATCTGCATACATAGTATAATTTTTGATCTATATACATAGTATAATTTTCTATATACTCAGTATAATTTTTCGATTAAGGGTGTTCAACAAAACACCCTTCAATGGCTACACCCATGCCTTACTGGTGTCTTGGGTAAGGTAGAGATATTGTCTGATAGACTCTTGACTGTTATATAACTTTTTGATTAAACAAAAATTGAGCAAATTTGCCCTTTAATATCCGAAATTGAATAGCTTTGTCATTCGTTATACTTTTGATATAATTTTACCCTGCTGTTAGGAAAACCCCCCGTTTTGCCCTTGACCTCCAGCATAATTACAACTTGAGGCTAATTGTAAATCATATTCAAAATTATAGAGTTACTTTGAACTTTTTTATTCGATGAATTTTTGGACACGTATAATATATTCCTTTCATGTCGTAGTTATATTAATTACAAGGCAATATACGATATTAATGGACCAAATATCTTATTAAAGACAAAATTGAGCAATTTTGAGTAGTAAAGAAACAAATTTGAATCTTTTTTCAAAAATTAAAAAAGAAAAGAGAATCAACTCCACTTGCAGATTATTTCCATTGTCTCAATTTTTGTCATACACTTTTCTTGTCAGTGTATTCTAAAAAAGATATATTTATATATTTAAAAATTAAAAATTACTTAACTTTAAACTTTTCAGTTTATTTTTAATGAGATGATTTAAAATTATACGTATAGCTACGATTTGTAGACCAAGTTTCAAAAGTTTGTTAATCTTTTTTAAAATTTTGTTCACACTCAAAGTGTAGAGGAAATAAGCTTATCTCTAAAGCAAATACATAGAAATTTTATAGGTGCCGTAATCACCGGCAACTTGCTTAGCAAAGATTGTAAAGTGATTAATTCCTTTTCTACTTAATAATTATGTCTTGGCCCTCTTGGGATTAACAAGGAATATTATGTTGAAAATTTAGTATACTATGTTAGGACTATTGTCCATCTCTCTCCCTCCCTGTTATTTCAACTTGCAAATGTTTATTTTATCTTAATATTTCAAGAAAGATAATATAGAGTAAATCAAACCGAAAAAAGAAAATGATGAAAAAGAAAACAAGAATAGATAGTTTTTTTTCTTCTTTTAATTTCAAGAGTTCTTAGATGGATGCAACTTCCTCCATTGGTTTTTCAACTAGAGTGAATATTCCATATTAGTATATAGCTTGAAATTCATGTATTGAATTAAGAAGTATAAAGTAAAAATTGACTCTAGTTGAAAGACCAATAGAGGAAGTTGCACCCATGTATTGTATAAAGAAATAGAAAACAAAAATTAAAGTTTAATTGAATTAAAAATTTGATAAAAGTATATATTAGTAGAAAAAACAAAAACCACCAGATCTTTCTTTTCTATTTTTAAAATATTTTATTATTAATGAAAATATTAAAGAACAAATCTTAGCCATTAAAGGTATATATGGATGTACACTTGAAACTAATCTAAGCTAGTACTTGAAAAATGATGGATGGACATGAAATGAAATTAGATAGACTTCTTTGCTTTATCATAATTAATACTTATATATTTTCAGTTCATTAAATCACTTACCATAGTAATTAATATTATTTGTTTCACTTAATAATTATACAATTTGGTATAAACAACGGAGTAAGTCTTTCCCCACACTCAAAAAATAAAGGAAAGAAATTAATAGCATTTCGTTTTGTGTTTGGTTTTTTGTTTTATATACAGACCCCTCTATAATAGATATCTTTTATAACAACATTTTATTGTGATGGTCAAGTTTTTTTTTTGGAACCAATTTTTCATGTTATATGATATATGTTCTCTATACAATACTTCATTATAACAACCAAACAATTTCGAAACAAACGATGATGTTATAGAGATGTTTGGTCGTATATACTTACATAGACCTACTATAAATATGAAGCCAACTTTCTTTTTTATACTCATCTCTCTCTCTACATTGTCTGTACCAAAAAAAAACCCAAAACCCAAACAGAAAATTTTGAAACTAAGTCATGTCAAGTCTGCTTCTTCAATCAATAGCTTTAGTTATTAGTATTTCTCTCTTCTTACAAGCAGAAACTGCTAAAGCTGAGCTTGTGTTAAAGAATGTTAGTAGCAGAGGAAAAATGAGTAGTAGCAACTGCAATTTATTTCAAGGAAAATGGGTAATTGACACTTCATTTCCTCTTTACCAATCTTCCAATTGCCCTTTCATTGACCCAGAATTTGATTGCCAAAAATATGGACGCCCTGATAAAGAATACCTCAAATATGCTTGGAAACCTGATTCTTGCAATTTACCCAGGTAACCCAAAAAGGATTTAATTATTTTCTTTTAGTCCGTTTAAAAAGGACAACTGAATCTTTTCTAAATTTAGAAACAATATACTAATTTTAAAGTTCTCATTTTACCCTAGTGAGATAATATATAACTACACAAAATATCTATGGATTATTTTAGAACATAAATTTCAAAAGTTTTCTATTTTTCTTAAACTTTATTGCTCAATCAAACAGAGACGGATGCCAGGGGCGGAGCTAGTATACATGTTACGGGTTCGGCTGAACCCCATAACTTTAGTTCAAACTCTGTATTTATTTTAAGAAATTCGTTAAATATGTACAAATTGTTAATTTAGAACCCAGTAACTTAAAAACTAGAATACCGAACCTAGTAACTCTAAATCCTGGCTCCGCTTCTTACGGATGTAACATATTAGTATCGGTTTCATCTAAACCCAGTATTTTCGACGCGGATAATAAATTTATGTATAAAATTTCACTAAAAAGTCGCAACAAATAGTATATATGAACCATAAGTTTGGAAATACAACGAGTTCAATGTTAAGAATCTTAAAAGTTGAACTCATAGAATTTAAATTCTGGATCTCACTAAATAGTCAAATAAGTTCATTCTTTGTGAAACGGAGGGAGGATACGTTAACATGTTATAGTTAGAGGTGAAGCTAGTTGAGAGTAAAGGTAGTTCAATTGAATCTCTTTTATGGAAAAACTATATGTAAAAGTAATTTTTGTGCTATATATAAATTGTTCAACCAGCTTAATAAAAGAATTATTTTAGTATTGTGATAAAGACTCTTCAAAAGTTGCTTTAAATCACAGGTTCAAATTCAGGCTATAACTTACTATCTTTTTTTTTCTTTTCAACTTGGTATTCTTGCTTGTTATGAATGGTTATCTAACCTTTTAGGTACTATCAATGTCGGTATACACAAGTTTAATTAACTCCCGAAATAGGAAACAACAATTTGTTTTTTTTTGAAAAAAGATACTTTTTTCTTTATCATCTAAACTATATATATTTGTTTTTGCCCTTTCCAAGATATTGATAGATATTGGTGTCCCTATAGCTTTTGTTTTCTTACTTTTTATTTAAAATTTTTGCAGATTTGATGGGAAGGATTTCTTGAAAAGATGGTTAGGGAAGAAAATTATGTTTGTGGGTGATTCATTGAGTTTGAATATGTGGGAATCTTTGGCTTGTATGCTACATTCGTCGGTGCCTAATACCACTACTTCTTTTACCAGAAAAGAGGCAATTTCTTCTGTGACTTTTCAGGTTTTTTTCCCTCTCCAATTTTCTTTTTTATTTTTCTTCTTTGTTCGGTAGTTTTTGGTGTTATTATATGTTCCAATGTACCACTAATTATAGATTCCATAACTTAGAATTACTTTTATTTAGTTCTATGATACACGTGTTAAATTTTTGTCTTGATGCAAAATTCAGCACTATACATTATTCTTTGTGCTCGTATATTAAGCGAATCTATAATTTTTATTAAAGGGTGTTAAAATTTAAAGAAGTAAATATATAAAAAAAAATTAAAGGGAAATAATACGTAGTACATAAAGTATCTAGGTGCACAAAACATTCGATATTTACGCAGGATTCGGGGACGGGTCGCACCTTAGGGGTGTGGTTTAGACAGCTTATCCTAATGCAAGCATTAGTGACTACTTCCACGGCTCGAACCCGTGACCTATAGGTCACACGAAGACAACTTTATCATTGCTCTGATACATAGTATATATACATAAAAATAATTTTTACCTATCTAAACAGGAGTATAATTTTCATGGAATGAATATCAATTTACACCTTTTTTTTCAGGAAGCTAAATGACCACAAATGTTTTCTTTGTCTCTGTTTTTTTTTTTTTTTTTTTACGGAAAAAGGGCCAAAAATGTCCTTAAACTATTTAAAATAGCTCAAAAATGCCATCCGTTTGTTTTTGGTACCAAAAATATTCCTGTCGTCTATGTTTTGGACCACAAATGCCCTTAAACCGTTAGTCTTGCCATTGAAGGTGGCATGACAGTCCAACTGGGTTAGATTTGCTTACATGGCCATCCACCTAAGCAATCCAGCATGGCAAATTTATTTTTTCGGAAAAAATATTTTTTCGAAAATTTTTATTAAAATATAAAATTAACACTTATTCCAAAAAAAGTAAAAAATTCCGGAAAAATAACCCCCAAATATTTATTTTTCCGGAATTATTTTACTTTTTTTCGGAATAAGTGTTGATTTTATATTTTAATAAAAAATTTCGAAATAAATAATTTTTCCAAATTTTTTACTTTTTTCGGAATAAGTGTTGATTTTGTATTTTAATAAAAAATTTCGAAATAAATAAATTTTCCGTATTTTTTTTTACTTTTTTCGGAATAAGTGTTGATTTTGTATTTTAATAAAAAATTCCAAAATAAATAAATTTTTCTGAATTTTTTTACTTTTTTTCGGAATAAGTGTTGATTTTGTATTTTAATAAAAATTTTCGAAATAAATAAATTTTCCAAATTTTTTTTATGTTTTGCGGAATAAGTGTTGATTTTGTATTTTAATAAAAAAAATCTGAAAAATATTTTTTCCGAAAAAATAATTTTGTCGTGCTGGATTGCTTAGGTGGATGGCCATGTAAGCAAATCTAACCCAGTTGGGCTGCTATGTCACCTTCAATAGCAAGACTAGCGGTTTATGGACATTTATGGTTCAAAACATAGACAAAGATATTTTTGGTACTAAAAACAAACGGAAGACATTTTTGAACTACTTCAAATAGTTCAAAGACATTTTTAGCCCTTTTCCGCTTCCCCTTTTTTCAAAAAGATATATTTTAGAAAAAGTTCCTCTTAGCCTTTGCAGAATGTCCAAGGGAGACAAAGATTTTTATGGATTTTGTATGTTTTTAATTGAGTAAAACCCGTGACTTGTCAGAGGCGTGAACAACAATTTCTACATTCTTTGAAACTGCTGTTTCCCATTAATATTTACTCTTTTGTTAAGCATAGAGAATAAAAAGTTATTTTGTTGTTCCTTTTTCTTGTCGGAGCAATACCATTTGTTTTACCAACTATTTACTGTAATAAATTTTGTATCTGTTTTATATCACTTAACGTTATCGATTTCGTTTCTTTTACTAGCCTTTTCATTTTGTATAACAGATATTACCATTATTTGAGTAGTCAAAAAAGTTTCCTTTGAGTACAATATTTTAAAACTTTTTGAAATTATTAACTACTGTACTATATAGTTCGTTTTTTCGTTTGTAATTTGTAAATATAAGAATATTATTTTAAATAATTAGATGAATATATATATGTATTCATACTGAAAATGACGTAGTTTCTCCGCCACATGTTACTTTTGAGTTTTGTCCATTTCCTGAAATTCTAAGTCTACAAAATATTCGAAAGATCTTGAGTCTTTCACATTCTAATAGCATGTTTGGCAACCTTATAGAATTAGTTATTTTAAAAATTAATTTTTTTAAAAGTGCTTTCCAGAATAGTATTTTTGGTGTTGTGTTTGGTTAATTATTTAAAAAGTATTTTTGACCAGTAACTAATATTTGACCAAGTTTTTAAGATATACTTTTAAATGTATTTTTCTCAAAGTGCTTTTAACTATGGAGTAACTATTTTTTTTGCATCTCAAAAACTGTTTCTGCTTCTTGTCAAAAGTATTTTTTTCCTTTTAGAAGCTTGACCAAATATTTTAACTTTAGAAAAAAAAAATACTTTTGGCTCAAAAAGTACTTTTAGCCGAAAAGAAGCTTGGCCAAAAGGCTATAAATATATTACTTTCTCCATTTCAATTGATTTGAACATATTTTATTGGATACATAGTTTAAGAAAGAAAAATAGACTTTTAAAACTTATGATCTTAGGCATGTTGTAGCATTTGTGTGGTTATAAGATTGTTAAAACTTGTAGTCTTAAACATGTCATATCATATGTATGGATATATAATTTTTCAAACTTATAGTCTTAAACATGTTATAATATTTGTGTGACTATAAAAACTTTTTATTAAGGATACAATGAGATGTTTAAATTGAATTATTTTTAAATTTAAAAAGTAATTCTTTTTCAAATGAACTAGAACAAAATAGACTAACCTAAACTAACTAAAGGAGTAATATACTTTGGATGTGTCAAAATAGTTGGTTTGCATGTAATTTCAGTCCATACAAGCAAAACCATATACCTATATGCGGCCGTCCCCACATCTTGAAAATGATAGGTTCGTTATCGAGTTATGTTACCTTTACTAGAACATTGTCAATTTGTCATAACCACTTTTTATTAATAACTTTTTGATTGTCACTTGTCACGGTATAAATATTTCATCCCCTTTGCCAATTCTAGTAAAATTCTCAGACCTAACACTGAAAGGCATTGCTTGCATGCTTATATAAAAGCTTCTGATATTTCTTGTTGACAACTTGTGCTCATATTTATTGAATTTCAAAGGGTATTCGGCTATATGTTTCGATAGGAGATTTCTGTTTTATATCCCATTATATAATGTTGTCTTAGTTATATATTACCCTTTTCATGGAGACCGGTAAAGCATCAAAGACAGACCCAAAATTTGAAAGTGACGAGGATAAAGATTTGAGCAAATGCTAGAGCCGAATACGAACTCAGGTAGCACATAAAAGTCAAGTTGTGCCCCCTATATATATCGACCAATGTAGTTGCGCCAGATTTGAATCTTAAGGGGTCAATCAAAATATATACATGTTATTTAATATATAAATATATATATACTTATACTCCCTCCGTTTTAATTTATATAAACTTATTTGACTGGGCAAAGAGTTTAAGAAAATAGAGAAAACATGAACTTGTGGTGTATAATGATTCATATATATATATTTTGTGTGGGTATAAATCATTGCATAAAAGGTAAATTATTTCTAAATAAGGAAAATGGTGATTATTTTGGCATGAATTAAAAATAAAATAGGTTCACATAAATTAAAACGGAAGGAGTATATTTTTTTTTTGAAGTTATCGGAGTCCGGTAACCGCTTACCCAAAGGATATATCCGCCTCGGAGCATAGCACATCAGATCAATAAATAAAACTTGAGAATATTGTAGGGTCATTTTCAATGATCAACATTAATTTAATCCTTACACCCCTACCTTATTTTCCCCCTTGAATTTCTCTTGATGATTTGCAGGAGTATGGAGTAACTTTATTTCTTTATCGAACCCCATATCTGGTGGATATAGTAAGAGAGAACGTTGGTCGGGTGTTGAAATTGGATTCTATTCAACAAGGTGAAGCTTGGAAAGGAATGGATATGTTGATTTTCAACTCTTGGCATTGGTGGACTCACAAAGGAAAATCTCAAGGGTAACATCTTCCTTCCTCCTTTCATTTCTCTTAAAGAAAATTCAAAAGATATATACCGAGAAAGGGATCTTAGAACAAAGTAAAGCTATCTCCGTGTGATCCATAGGTCACGAGTTCAAACCGTGGAATTAGCGACTAATGCTTATATTAGGGTAGGCTGGCTATATCACACCCTAAGGGGTGCGGCCCTTCCCTGAACCCTGCGTAAATGCGGGATGCTTCGTGCACCAGACTGCCTTTTTCCTATATAGAAAAGGAAATGCATACCCAAGTTTTAAAAGGCTCCCGACCTGCGGGTCCAGAAAGACAAATGATAGACGGGATCTTTACGCAAATAGGTGACTGAATTTACTGTTTATTTTTTTAAACGGATATACATAGATTTTACGCTAAATTTACACATATCTTACTTTGATTTTATATACATTATACATCCGGTAATTATTTTTAAATTAGGGAGCTGGGTGGAGGAGTATTTAGATTAATTCTTCAATATAGACGGTCATACCTAGTATTGACGATCATAGGCGAACCTATGCTATACATAGAGGGGTCACCGACACCCATAAAGTTAGGCAAAAATTTCATGTATATATGTATAAGTCTTTAGAAAATAGTGATATATTAACAGTGACCACCCTATATATATACAAATCAAGTTTTGGTTGGATCCAAAAGTGAACCCGCGACCTTCAAATCTCAAGTCTGCCTCTGTAGGCGATGGTAATTCAAACCTTCATGAAAATATACTTTTCCGTTGCTTCAAGGCCCCTTCAAGAGATAGTCGCAAAGAAACAATTTATAATCCTGTGAAGAAAAAACAATAGTCAAGACCTCTCTACCTTTAGATCAAATAATCTCGTAAATAAAATTTGATTCCCTTCTTGTTATGACCTTAAGTGCAACATTAAACATTAAACTCTAACCAAGTCTTAAACCCACTGCAGTAACCAATGTCTAATGTTGCAGATGGGACTACGTGCAAGATGGCTCGAAAGTGTCAAAAGATATGGACCGTTTGATGGCATTTTACAAAGGCCTAACAACTTGGGCAAGATGGGTAGATCAAAATATTGATTCTTCCAAAACCAAAGTCTTTTTCCAGGGCATTTCTCCCACTCATTATATGTAAGTGTTAACCCCCTTTAATTTGCCCTGCACTTTCCTCTTCCTTACTTTGACAAAACGCCATGTTCAACTATTCTCTAGTTCAATTTATATGGCATGGTTTGCCTGAATAGAATCTTTTTTAAAAAAGTAGAATTTTAAAATTTGTGGTTTTAAAAATATCATGAAATTTATGTGGATATAAAAGCATGCATTAATGGTAAATAAATAGTTTAAAGTTAAATTATTTTTAAATATAAAAACGTGTCATTTTTTTTTCGAACGAACTAATAAGAAAATAATGCCACATAAAATAAAACGAATGAAGTAATATTTTCATTTTTGTCAACATCTTGTAATAGAATCCACAGTGAGTAAAGATGTTAAAAGAGAACGAGGTAGACCTAAAATCATATGAAAGTAAGTTATATCGAAAGATCTACTAATAACGTAGCAAAAGATAAAGCACAATGAAAGAATTTTTTTTTATATCCGCACTACCAATTAGTAGTTGAATATATTTTAATCATGTCAATACATTTACTTTAGTTCCTATGGTTTTTAGGCGTATTTTAGCCTATTAAAGATTTTTGTGCGAGTATGAAACATAAATAACTTAGAACTTTTCATTTTTACTATTATTCTCCACAATGTTCGCCCGCAATAAATTTAAATAAACAGTAAGAATTCATATAGCTGACCATAGCTTGTGTGGGACCGGTGCATAGTTATTGTTGTTTGTTTGATGTCAACACCTCGAACTAATAGCAAATGATGAATTTTCAACTCTCAGAGCTTAGAAGTCACACATTATGTTTACATTTTGATCAGGGGTAAAGAATGGGGTTCCTCAACAAGGAACTGCAATTCAGAGCAAGTTCCATTATCAGGATCAACATATCCAGCAGGATTACCAGCATCTGCAATGGTCGTTAACAATGTATTAACTAGGATTAAGACACCGGTTTATCTCCTCGATATCACATTTTTGTCACAATTAAGGAAAGATGCTCATCCATCAGCTTACAGCGGCGAGCACCCCGGTGTTGATTGTAGCCATTGGTGCCTTCCTGGATTGCCTGATACTTGGAACCAACATCTTTATGCAGCATTGATTATATGAGGATGAAATTAATCCTCGTATCATGTTCTACTTGTGATCTTCATCTTCATTTTTAGTCAACGGCTGCAGTAACTCTAACTGTCCTAAGGTGGTGAAATTCCTTGTCGCATAAGCAGCAACTTGCACGAATGGCGAGACTAACAATCTTATATTTTACAGAATTATTATTTACAAATACAGCAATATTGGCGAGACTAACAATCTTAAGTAATTTAATATTTATTTCTGTATTTGTGTTATTCTTATTATTCTGCAAACTAAAACCTTTGTGGTTTTGTGTACTCCCGTATTGGAGAGTAAAGCCTTCGTGGCGTTTTGTTGGAGATTCAAATCTACGTGATTTTTACCCCAGTTTGAAAACGTGTATTAAACGTTTGTTTGTGTCTTTTTTTTTTCCAGAAAAAAAATGGCGACTGAAAGCGAAAACCAAGCTGTTCCGATGGTGACTGCCAACGCATCGACAAGCCGAACACCGACGTTGGCACCGACAGAAAAACCCGAAAAAATTTTCGGGATTGATTTCAAGCGCTGGCAGCAGAAGATGTTCTTCTACTTAACTACGTTATGTCTACAGAAGTTCATCAAGGAAGATGTTCCTGATCTGCCAGATAAAACACCAGAGAATGAACGCTTTATCATGATTGAAGCGTGGAAGCATTCTGATTTTTTATGCAAGAATTATATTCTTAGTGGACTGGATGATAATATGTATAATGTATACAGTGGCGTGGAGACGTCAAAAGAATTATGGAATGCGCTTGAAAAGAAATATAAAACTGAAGATGCCGGGATGAAGAAATTCGTTGCCGCAAAATTTTTGGACTTCAAAATGGTAGATAGCAAGTCTGTTATTACCCAAGTTCAGGAATTGCAAGTGATTATTCATGATCTACTTGCTGAAGGTCTTGTCATCAATGAAGCATTCCAAGTAGCAGCAATGATTGAGAAGTTGCCTCCGTTGTAGAAGGACTTCAAAAATTATTTAAAACACAAATGAAAGGAAATATCCCTTGAAGATCTCATTATTCAGTTGAGAATCGAAGAGGACAATAAAGCTGCTGAAAGGAGAGGCCGTGAAAATTCAACAATAATGGGAGCAAATATTGTTGAAGATAACAAAAAGAGGAAGAAGGTTTCTGGTCCGAAATACAACCCAAGCAAGAAGCGGTTCAGTGGAAACTGCTACAATTGTGGGAAAATCGGACACAAATCTACGGAGTGTCGTGCTCCGAAGAAAGACAAGAAAAGGGGTCAAGCAAATATGGTAGTAAACCATGATGATGTTGATAACTTGTGTGCCATGCTTTCTGAATGTAACTTGGTGGGAAATCCTAAACTGTGATGGTTTGATTCAGGAGCTACTCGCCATGTTTGTGCAGTTAGAGAAGCTTTTGCTACTTATGCTCCTGCTGGACCCGGAGAGACAGTTTATATGGAAAATGCTTCAACAGCAAAAGTTGAAGGATATGGGAAGATATTTCTGAAAATGACTTCTGGCAAGGTCATGACTTTGAACAATGTCCTTCATGTTTCCGAAATGAGAAAGAATTTAGTCTCTACTGGACTTCTTGTTAAGCACGGTTTTAAGTGCGTTTTTGTGTCCGACAAGGTTGTCATAAGTAAGAATGAAATATTTGTAGGAAAAGGTTACCTCACCGAGGGCCTTTTCAATCTGAATGTAATAGTTGTGGAAAACAATAATAATATTTCAGCTTCTTCTTACTTACTTGAGTTAAATGATTTATGGCATGTACGTTTGGGTCATGTCAATTATAAAACCTTGCGAAAAATGATTAACTTGGAAGTACTGCCTAAGTTTGAATGCGAAAAATCAAAATGTCAAACATGTGTGGAATCTAAGTATGTTAAACATCCTTATAAGTCAGTTGAAAGGAATTCAAATCCTTTAGACTTAATTCACACAGATATTTGTGACATGAAGTCAATACCATCTCGCGGTGGAAAGAGGTATTTCATAACTTTTATTGACGATGGTACTCGATATTGCTATGTTTACTTACTGAATAGTAAAGATGAAGCAATAGACGCATTCAGGCAATACAAAAATGAAGTTGAAACGCAACTTAACAAGAAAGTAAAAATGATAAGAAGTGATAGGGGTGGTGAATATGAATCTCCTTTTGAAGAAATATATTTTGAATAAGGAATTATTCATCAAACAACAGCCCCTTACACACCCCAATCTAATGGGATTGCGGAAAGAAAGAATCGCACATTAAAGGAGATGATGAACGCATTGTTGTTAAGTTCTGGTTTGCCACAGAACTTGTGGGGGGAAGCCATTCTTACGGCTAATCAAATATTAAATCGAGTGCCCCATAGCAAAACACAATCCATTCCATATGAAAAATGAAAAGGAAGGAAGCCCAACTTGAATTATTTTAAAGTGTGGGGGTATTTGGCAAAAGTGCAAGTTCCTAAATCCAAAAGTGTAAAGATAGGACCGAAAACTGTTGATTGTGTTTTCATAGGATATGCGACAAATAGTAAAGCATATCGATTTCTGGTTCATAAATCAGAAAATTCCGACATTCATAATAATACGGTTATAGAATCAGATAATGCTGAGTTCTTTGAAAATATATATCCGTATAAAAAGGAATGTGAGTCGTTTGGTGAAGGATCTAAACGACCTCGGGAAGAAACAAAAGAAAGTACATGTAATCAGGAAGATTCAAGACGTAGTAAACGTCAAAGAACGTCTACTTCATTTGGACCAGATTTTATGACTTTCTTATTGGAGAATGAGCCTCAAATATTTAAAGAAGCTATGACTTCTTCGGAATCATTGTTTTGGAAAGAGGCAGTCAATAGTGAAATAGAATCCATATTGAACAGCCATACATGAGAATTGGTTGATCTTCCTCCTGGAAATAAACCTTTGGGTTCTAAATGGATTTTTAAGAGAAAAATAAAAAATGATGGCACTATTGATAAATTCAAGGCAAGACTCGTAGTCAAAGGGTATAGACAATGAGAAGGTCTAGACTATTTTGATACATACTCTCCAGTTACAAGAATTACGTCCATACGGATGTTAGTAGCATTAGCTGCGGTGTATGGTCTTGAAATTCATCAAATGCATGCTAAGACGGCCTTCTTAAATGGAGAGTTGGAGGAAGAAATTTACATGGAATAACCTGAAGGGTTTGTGGTTCCAGGTAAAGAAAAGAAGGTATGTAGACTTGTTAAGTCTCTTTACGGACTAAAACAAGCACCCAAACAATGGCATGCAAAATTTGACCAAACAATGTTGTCAAATGGTTTTAAGATAAATGAATGTGATAAATGTATGTACATTAAAAAATTTCCAAATCACATAGTCATTGTTTGCCTATATGTGGATGATATGCTGATAATGAGTAATGACATTGCCAACATAAATGCTACTAAGCATATGCTCAATAGCAAGTTTGATATGAAAGACTTGGGAGTTGCTGATTTAATTCTGGGAATTAAGATCCATAAGACTCCTCAAGGTCTGGCATTGTCACAATCTCATTATATTAAGACAGTACTTGAAAAATTCAAGCACTTGGGCTTTAAAGTTGCAAAGACTCCAATTGACGTGAATCTTGTATTAGCAAAGAATAAAGGCCAAAGCATATCACAATTGGATTATGCTCGTGTGTTAGGATGCTTAATGTATATTATGAATTGTACACGATCAGATATAACTTGTGCTATAAGTAAACTGAGTCGATATACGAGCAATCCAGGCCAATCTCATTGGATGGTAATGAAACGAGTTTTGGGATATTTAGAACATACCCAGAACTTTGACTTGCACTACAGTAAATTTCCTGCGGTGATTGAGGGATACTGTGATGCAAATTGGATCACCGGTTTGACTGATTCTAAGTCCACGAGTAGATATGTATTCACTATTGGTGGAGGAGCGGTATCTTGGAAGTCGTCCAAACAAACATGTATTGCCCGCTTTACAATGGAGGCTGAATTCATAGCCTTAGATAAAGCCGGTGAAGAAGCTGAATGGCTCCGGAATTTCTTGGAAGACATTCCATTTTGGCCCAAACCGTTGGCACCAATATGCATACATTGTGATAGTCAAGCGGCAATTGGAAGGGCTGGGAGCGTTATGTATAACGGTAAATCTCGTCATATACGACGAAGAAATAAAACCGTTAGGCAATTACTCTCTAGAGGAATTATCACGATTGACTATGTAAAGTCAAGTGATAATGTATCGGATCCACTTACAAAAGGCCTAACTAGAGAGGTAGTTGAGAAATCATCAAGGGGAATGGGGCTATAGCCGAGAACAAGTCATTGTGGCGGTAACTCTACCTAGAAGACTGGAGATCCCAAGATCTAGGTTCAAGGAGATCAAACAAAGTCATTAATGACGGTTCAACATTGTCAAATAAAATTTTAGTCCGTTCTCGTGATGAGACAATGTTCAGTACCAAGGATAAAGCATTAAGGTTTTTTAATAATTTCTAAATTTGATACGGGGTATATCAAATAGTGTATCTACAGGATGACACGTTTAGGAATCACCTATGTAAGTGTGAAGTATTAGCCGCTTCAAGGAGAACTTTGTAAGGCCAGTTCTCTACGCACTTATGAAACCAGGCGGTGTTCATGGCTGAAACGAACACAACAATGAGAACCAAAGACGGTTAAGGGTTGATTGTGTGACTAATGGTTGTCTAGGTATACACCAAAGATCAACGGTTCTAAGATATCAAATCTACCGATTGACCGAGTATATCCGACATAAGTTTACTACGAAAAGTTCAAAGGAAAACCTACTTATCCAGATGCGATTAATCCTTGCTTGTAAATCACACAGTTTTTCCATGCATACTTCCGTGATATAGCCATTCCCCATTCATGTGGGGAATTGTTGAGGTTTTTTTTTTTTGGTTATTTAAGATGAAATAGTCTTAAAATGAGGGTGAATGGGAAATGGAGGGAAAATAAAATTTTTGAGTAAAATTTTAAGTTTCCCCCTCTTGATAATGAGATATTGTCCCATATTGGAAGAGACAAAGATTTTTGGTGGGTATATATATAATTGCTCTTCTTGTAGCTCTTAAAGAGTTAAGAAGAAAGCAAGCCTCGCGCCGTCGTTGTCGTCGCTCGCTCGGCTCGGCTTCAGCTACGGCTACGGCTACGGCTACGGCTTCGGCTTCGGCTTCGGATTCGGATTCGGATTCGGATTCGGATTTGGTCAAATGATTGATTGATTAATTTTTTGGACCAAATTTATTTGCTAATAGTAAATATTAACGTAAGATTATCCGCATTTGTAACGGATATGTTCCAATCCGTGTATTGACCACCAGCTGCAATAGCAGCCGCCTAATGCTCTTCCCACCATGGCCAAGTGCTTACTCCACAAACAAGCTAGTGCATGATCCACCATGGAGGATGGAGGGTCGTTCATCTTCAAAGCTGGCTGCTATATATATGTGCAACAACTGTTGAAGAAAGACACGAACGAAAATAACACAAAACTGAAAACGCTCAACTTTGGCTATACATTGCACTCCTTCCTCTCAGCATTTTCATACGATTTTCTGAGTTTCTACTCCTTTGTTCTGCATTGTTTTAACTTCAAACAAAGCAACTGTAAGTGTGATTTGCTACCGAACTTTGTGTTCGCTGAAACACTGGGGTTTGAAGTACCGCTACACTAGTGTGTGATTCGTTCTATCCTGGGAGGAAATAATCCATAATCTTGGGTACTAGGAGGGGATTAAATTCCTTAAGGAAACACTGTGAATTCAGTGGGCTCGAATTAATTACTGTTTCATTACGATAATTTATATTTTACTGAATTATTATTTACAAATACAGCAATATTGGCGAGACTAACAGAAAGTACTTGGATTTCGGTCACATAATTTTAAGAGTATATTTGGATTTCTTCTAGAATTAGCATCAAAGAATTACATTCAAAGGCGAAGCCAGGATTTGAATCTTATGTATTTAAGATTTTAGTCATTTTAAGTTACTAAGTTTTAAATTAATAAGTTATACATATTTAATAAATTTCTTAAGACAAACACATGATTTGTCTTTGAGCCGAGGGTCTATCAAAAACAGTCTCTTTACCCTCACAGGGTAGGGGTAAGGTTTGCGTATACACTACTTTCCCCGATCCTACTAATGAAATTATACTAAGTTTATTGTTGTTATTATAATTGTATACACAGGATTTGAACTAAAGCTTTGAAGTCGGCAGAAGCAGTAAGCTATACTCTAACTCCGCCCCTAATTACGTGGTGTATTCCTCAAAATTTTCTGGTCCAGTTTGATAGGCATCAGATCTGTCACCAAGTCATACTTTTTTTTTCTTTTTTTTTTAACCCCTCCCAAATTTGGAAGATCTATAGTGTTTTCACACTTCCCCTCCAGCGTGACTCGAATCCAGGACCTAACGGTCGTAGGTGGAGGTGCTTTTTCCAACTGAGCAAGCCTCACTTATCGTACTAGGAATCTTGAATGGGCTTTTTTTTTTTTTTTTTTTGGATCAAATTTCATGAATGGACCGTAGCAGCTTTGATTTAATATATGCTCGAATTTGATTGTTTGAATTAATATGCTTATGAAGCTATGATATTGTTAATTGCTTTATCTTTGAGTTGACTGTTTGGATATGTTTGAGATTCTATGAGGTTTGTTAATTGCAAATCATTGAATTAAATGTTTGAATATATGTTCGTGATGCTATAAGACAGTAAGACACGGAAAGAATAGAACTTAAAGATCCAAAAAAGAAAAGGTCAAATACATAAATAGCCACTCAAATTTGGCGCAATCGAGTACTTCATGAGGTAAAGGTGGATATCCTGGTGTAAAAATTGGAATTAAATTTATTTTATATTTGATTATAGAGATTAGCTAATTACGGGATAATCTTATACCACAATCTTGGAATTATTTAGGCCCGTTTGTTCATATATTTATTTTTCAAAAATGTGTTTGTTCATGAAATTTTACAAGTTTTTGAAAATTTCTTACTCACAAAACTACAATATTTTTTCAAGTAAAATGCATGCCCAAACGTAATTTCAAATTGCAAATATTATTTTCAACTTAACTCTAAATACTATTTTTTTTCAAAAATTATAATTTTTATGTCCAAACGCCTACTTAATCTCCCCTCATAGAAGGGATAAAATTCTAAAATGACCGTGTTACCCCCACCTAGTAGAAACTGATGGAAACGGATAAATTTGTTTACTGGATTTTTAGTTAAATAAATTTGACTTAGTTGTTTGGTTATTAACGGACGAAAACATTATTCTAACGAATATCTGGATTTTATTAAACTATAAAACATATAAGACATAAAGAAGATTGTGGGTTGTCATCAAACATCAAAAAGTCATATTGATTTTTACACCAAGTCAAATTAGGAAATGCCGATACCAACCACTAGGAGTGTCAATGGTTCGGTTCTGCCGGTTATTTTATAAAATTAGTACTATACCAATTCTTCAGTTATTCTATTATGTATAACCAAAATTAGACTTTTCAAAACCGTTCCAATCATGTCGGTTTCTCTTCGGTATCGGTACGGTTCGATTAATTTTCGGTATTTTTCTAAATGTCATGTAAAAGTAGTAGAAGTAGAATGCAATAACATACGTACTTTTATAGGACTTAGCAAATCTCTTTATACATTTTTACTATTTAAAGGATGATGTATTAAGAACATAAAAGATGGTCAGAGTATAGATCCATTAACTATTCTACAATAGCATAAAAGAAACTAAGCAAAGACAAAGAAAATATAAATCACACGAGTGAAAAAATATTAACTGTTGGCCCAAGTGAAGTTTCGTTTTGAAGATTGACAAAGGAAGCTCAGGCATGAACCATGTCCATCCCTTGTGTATACAGACACGGGCAGATTCGAGCATGAGGAATGCACGTGAAGGAGATAAGCTTAACTTGTTATATCTGATATCTTCTGATCGAAAAGGTTGCATAATTGATAAGGAGAAGGACTCCTTACTCAAAAAGAACACTATCCAAGATAAGTGAGGAGTTAGAAGTTGAGGATAACTAGAACTCTTCCACCAAGGAAGAGTAGCATTAGAACTCTAGTTATTTTGCATTCTACTAACTCTATATATTGCAGGATGTTCTCATTCTACGATCACGCACAAAAGCAGAAGTTAAACGTGAGTTGAGAGCAAAATAGCAAGGCATTTTGCAAACAATTCTTGTGTGATTTAAGTGTGCGAACCTGAAGCTACATGAACCAGATAGAAGAACCAGTTCCAAGTTTCTGTATTTTATTCTAGTTCAATTGTAGTAGGTGGTTTTCAATTTGTACCTTTCAGCTTTATCTAGAGGCAATTGTAATAGGTACTCTGAGTATTCAAGTTAGAGTTAACTTGAAATTGTCGCAACAGTTAGAGGCTGGTTGCCACAACGGTTGGGAAAATATCCTACTGAGTAGTAGGTCGTAATTTTTTCACTTTTTGAGTCGGGTGTTTTCTACGTAAAAATACTTGTGTTCTTTACTTTTCGCATTTACTATTTCAGCAACAGTAGGTTAAGGAACATTTAGAAGAACCGGGTCCTTCTGTAGTCAGTGCACGCGAAAATTAGACACCATACAAATCACCCTCCTCTTGTGTGACATTAATGTATAAAACATAAATTGGTATCAGAGTAGGTTATATCAGAGTAGGTTATCCTTGAAGAGGCTAACACCTTAGGAGAAGATCAAGATGAGTGCACCACCTAAAAACTGGGAAGGGCAATTCACTTCTAGGCCACTACTCTTCAACGACCAATATTACTCTTGGTGGAAAAACATGAAGAGAGATCACACCATAGGAGAAGACTATGAGCTATGGGACATTGTCACAAATGGTCTACTGGCTACCATGAAGATAAATGTCAAAGGAGTAGAGGTGCCAAAGACAAAAGCGGACCACACTGCTGAGGACTTGAGGAAATGGGAAAAGAATACTAAAGCCAAGAAATGGCTTATTTGTGGACTCGATCAAGATGAGTACAGTAGAATCCAAAGCTGTACCAATGCTAAGGAAATCTGGGACACTTTACAAGTGGCCCATGAAGGAACACCTCAAGTGAATAGGTCCAGAGGAACTCTACTGTATTCTCACTATGAGAACTTTACCATGAAGAAAGGGGAAACCATTCAAGAGATGTACACAAGGTTCACTACATTGACAAATGAACTAAAGTCTCTTGGAAGGATTATTTCTGAAGAAGATAGAGTTGAGAAGATTTTGACAAGGGTTCTGCCTATTACTTGGGAGAGCAAAATTACTGCCATTCAGGAATCAAAGAATATTGCCACTCTCCCATTGTATGAGTTAATTGGAAATCTCATTGCTTATGAACTTAGGAGACAAACCATGAAAATAGATGTACCTAAGATGGAAAGAAGCCTGACACTCAGAATTACTGAAGGTTCTGATCTAGAAGATGATGAAGTGGCTATGATCACCAAGGACTTCAAGAAGTACTTGAGGAGAGGAAAGGGTCCTTCAAGAAGTAGAAGCTATAGTAAATCAAAAGTTCCTGAGAAGCAAACCAATGATGGATGCTACAAGTGTGGAAAAACAGATCACTACATCAAAAACTGTCCCCAATGGGAAATTGAGTGGAAGAAGGAAAGAGCTGAACGAAGGAACATGAAGAAAGAACAGGTTCAACCCAAGAAAAGTAACAACAAATGATCAACCAAGGCTATGGTCGCTGCTTGGGGAGAAAGCTCAGATGGTGATGATGGGGATGAACAAACACTTATGGCCATTGGAGAATCTGATGAAGAAACTGAGGTAAGTGTAATTCATCTCAAAGAAAAATTTAAATTATTGTCTAAAGAAAGGTTGTCTGAGTTACTTCTAGAACTGATTGATGAATCTGAGGATGTAAACAATGAAAAGGAATAGTTGTCTAAAGAATGTATGATTTTGAAGGATAAGTGAAAAAACCTGAAATTTAAGGTTAGTGAAACTATAAGTAAAAATGCTGTGTTGAAGAACCAGGTTCATGCACTTGACTCAATTGTCCTAGAGCTTAGATCTGAAAATCTAAAACTAAAATTAGGAACAAGTAAAAGGATAGTTGATTACACAAAACTCACTCTAGAAGAAAACGTAGGTAAAATAAAAGATGAGCTGTATAAAAGGGATGAGCAGGTAAGAATTCTAAAGTAGGATTTAAGCAAGGTCAAGCATGATCTAGACAGAACTTGTAAATGGAACAGGTCCTCGATGCACTTTCATGGCTACAGGAACATCATAGTAACAACAGAAGAGGACTTACCTGGCACCTAAATGGGATCCTAAAAGCAAGTAACTCACACTTTCCGAGAACAAAATTTGCACACACTGTGGTAAAACAGGTCACTATAAAAGTGAATGCACTGCAAAAGAAAAGGCAAGTCAAAAGAACAAAGAATTTGTTCAAGGGAAAAATAGGCTACCAAGTTGGGCAAAAAAGAATTTGATTCATCCTTTTGCCTATAGAAAGGGACCAAAAATAGTTTGGGTTCCTAAGACTAACCCCTGATTTCCTTTTACAAGTCCAAGTGAAGGGGAGCAGCCAAATATTGTACATGGATAGTGGTTGCTCAAAGAATATGACAGGAAGCAAGAACCAGTTCCTTTCACTTGAGGGCCTCAAAGAAGATAATGCCTCCTTTGGAAATAGGAGGAAAGGTGAGATCATTGGGGTTGGAAAGGTAGGTAAGACTGATTCTCACTCTATTGAGAATGTCTACTTGATAGATGGACTAAATTACAGTCTAATAAGTGTATCACAATTGTGTGATAGAGGTAACATGATAGCATTCACCTCTACCAAATGCTTTGTGATTAATCTTACCACTAACAAGATTGTTTTACAGGAAAAAAGAGTGAACAATATATATGTTGTAAATCTGTCCACATTTTCAGAAAATGAACTCACATGCTTAAGTATATTGGATAATGATCCCCTCCTTTGGCACAAGAGACTTTGTCATGCCAGTCCGAGTCAACTCAACAAATTAGTCTCCAAGGACCTGGTGATAGGGTTGCCTAACATCAAGTTCAAGGAAGATAAAGTTTGTGAGGCTTGTGCAAGGGGGAAATAGGTAAGATCCTCTTTTAAATGCAAGAAAATGGTAAACACCACCAGGACGATGGAACTGGTCCATATGGATCTTTGTTGTCCAATGAGAACATTAAGTAGATATGGTAAAAGATATGTGATGGTTCTTATTGATGATTATTCTAGGTTTACTTGGACATTGTTTTTAACATCTAAAGATGAAGCATTTGACATGTTTACATCTTTTGTTAGAAAAACTCAGAAACAACTAGTTAATCAACTTGCATCAATTAGGTCTGATCATGGCATTGAATTTGAGAATGCTAAATTTGCTGAATTTTGTTATGAGCATGTCATAGACCATAATTTCTCTGCTCCTAGGACTCCATAACATAATGGAGTAGTTTAAATAAAGAATAGGACACTTGAAGATATGGCTAGGACTATGCTTCTTTCTAGTAAAATACCCCATAGCTTCTGGGCAGAAGCTGTAAACACTGCATGCTATATCATAAATAGGTGCATGACTAGACCTCTTGTAGAGAAGACTCCCTATGAGTTACTTAAAGGGAGAAAACCAAACATATCCCATCTTAGGGCATTGGATGCAAGTGCTTTGTGCACAATAATGGTAAAGACTCCCTAGGTAAGTTTGATCCCAGAAGTGATGAGAGAGTATTCTTGGGATATTCTTCACATAGTAAAGCTTATAAGGTCTATAACAAAAGAACTATGTGTGTAGAAGAAAGTGTTCATGTGATTTTTGATGAAACTAACATTCTTTCTAAGAGACAAGAATATGATGATGAAGCAATTGGGCTGGTAAGAAACTCAAATAAAACCATAGCCCAGATTGAAGCTGCACTAGAGGAAGGAACATGAGATGTAATGTCATTCCACCCAGGGCAACATGACAGGGGGAATAGAACAAAGAGGAAATGATCCTTAAACCTCAAGGGAACATGTCCATGAACCTGTTGCTCAGCAACAAAACATTGAAGGAACATCATGGGGAAACCAGCTGGTTATGAAATCTTACCAGTATCAGAGTTCTCATCCCATTGAGAACATAATTACTAATCCAACCTCTAGAATCAAAACTAGATCTTCATTAAAGAATCTTTGTGCTTTTGATGCTTTCTTATCTCTTATTGAATCCAAAAATGTTGTTGAGGCTTTGCAGGATGCAGACTAGGTAAATGCAATGCAAGATGAACTCAACCAATTTGAAAGGATTCAAGTTTGGCATCTGGTACCAAGACCCAAGGACAAATAAGTAATTGGCACAAAATGAGTCTTCAGAAATAAACTTGATGAAGATGGAACAGTTACAAGGAACAAGGAACAAGGAAAGATTGTTGGTTCAAGGATATAGCCAATAGGAGGGCATAGACTATGATGAAACCTTTTCTCCAGTTGCAAGGTTGAAAGTCATAAGACTTCTCATAGATTTTGCTGCTTATATGGAATTCACTCTTTACCAGATGTATGTCAAGAGTGTCTTTCTCAATGGCTATCTAAAAGAAGAAGTGTTTGTCAAGCAACCTTCGGGCTTTAAAAGCAAGGAATGTCCTGATCATGTGTACAAGATTGATAAGACACTATATGGGCTCAAGCAGGCTCCAAGAGCATGGTATGAAAGACTATCAAAATTTTTGCTTGAGCATGACTACGAGAGAGGTAAAATTGACAATACTTTGTTCTTGAAAGAAAAAGGTAAAGATCTCTTGGTAGTTCAGATATATGTTGATGATATAATCTATGGAGCAACGGATAAGTTAAGTACAGAATTTGCTAAACTAATGAGAAGTGAATTTGAAATGGGCATGATGGGTGTGCTTAATTTCTTTTTAGAATTACAAATTAAAAAAAATTCAAATAGAACTATGATCCATCAGCAGAAGTATGTAAAAGAGTTGCTTGAAAGGTTTAAAATGGAAGATTCCAAAGAAATTGACACTCCTATTGCAACAACTACAAAGTTGGATATAGATGAATCTGGTTCATCTGTTGATCAGAAGTTGTATAGGGGAATGATTGGCTCATTGTTGTATCTCATTGCTAGCAAACCTAACATTATTTTTAGTGTAGGCCTTTGTACAAGATTTCAAGCGAATCCAAAGGAGTCTCATTTGACTGCTGTCAAGAGGAATTTGAGATGCCTAAAAGGCACCACTGACCTGTGTCTATGGTATCCAAAAGGTAGTAATTTCAATCTAGTAGGATATGCTGGTTATGCAGGTTTTCTTGTGAATAGAAAGAGCACCTTAGGTATGACACACTTTCTTGGCTCATGTCTTGTGTCTTGGGCCACCAAAAAGCAAAATTCTGTGGCCTTATCTATTGCTGAAGCTGAGTATGTTGTTGCTGCTTCATCTTGTGCTCAATTGTTGTGGATCAAACAACAATTAATGGACTTTTGAATTGATGTTGGTTGTATCCCCATCTTTTATGATAACACTAGTGCAATTAGTAAGACCAAGAACCCGGTTCATCCCAAGAGAACTAAGCACATAGATGTTAGGCATCACTTTTTTAGGGACAACTACGAAAAGGGTTTGATCACTGTAGAATTTTATGCTACTGACAAGCAAATAGCTGACATCTTTACAAAAGCTCCAAGTAGAGATCACTTTGAAAGGAACATGTTAAAATTAGGATGATTAAGATCACTTAAAAAGACCAATTCAAAATTTCAAAATTGAAAAAAACAAAAATTGAAAAAAAAAACAAAAAAAAGAATTTGATGGAAAATTTTTTTGGTTAGAAATTCTGTAAATTTTGTTTATAGTTAGATTAAATTTTTCTCGGTCTCATACTTTTAATAGTATACTCTTATGCCATGTGCTAAAATGATTCATTAATCCCTAATGATATTATCTCTATTTTCTTGGAAAATTTAGACTTACACAAGAGATTTTTCAGTGATGAACCTGGTTCATCAAGATTGCTTGGTATGTATTCTATACTCAGCATAATTTGAAATAACTATATTTGGATCATGATTAAAAGAAGAGTCCCATCTAATCCCAAATCCTTTTTGGACTTATCAGTTACAAATGAACCAATTCCGTTCAAGAGGAGTCCTAACTGCATTAAGTGCCTAGATTCTAGGGATAGTCTTAAACGTCTTTTCAAACTAACTTGCAGTTTGATTAGACTTCTGCAAAAGATGTCGTTACTCAAGTGAACTCCTCCACTTTATATTGATTAGGAGTTATTTGTTTCTTCACTTCTAAACTTTCAAGCCGTCCAAATTCTCTCAAACTTCTCTCCTCTTTTACTCTCACACAAACTCGTTTTCTAAAGCTCTCAAACTCAGAAATGGCAAACACTTCTGAAAAACCTTCATCCCCACCCAAGGAAATCACACCCACACTATCTATCACACCTTCAACCACACCTCTGTCTAAGAAAGAAAGAACTAAGATGCTTGCTCGCAAGACTGTGGCTGGGAGTACATTATCTAAAACATTAGATAAACAATTGAAGGATAGCCAGGTCCAGGAACCTCAGAAATCTGAAGACTCATTTAAATCTGCTACTGAGGGGGAACAAACGGTTTCTTATGAGACTGAACAGGTATCATCTGGCCCTAAAATTACTCCTGAAATTATTTCTGAGGTTGCTACGAATTTGGAGAATAGGTTTTGTGCTGGTAGGATCCATGACAGGTGTTGAAACTATTGAGTCTGGAAGGGTTGGTGGTAAAAATAAAAAAGGAAAAGAAAAAGAGAGTGAGGGTGCTCAGAGTACTTTGAGGGAAAAGGGAAAAGGGAAAAGGAATGGTTGGTTCTTTACCCACTCTTGTTAGTCTAACTAAAGAATCAGGTGCAATGGTTGTTTGGGGTGATGAGTCTACTACAATAGAGGAGGGTGTGAGAAAAACTAGGGGAAGTGGGTCTAGAGAAGTTGTTGAGGGGCTGCTTTAACTTGGGAAAAATGTAGATGAACCTGTTCTATCTGAACAAGAAACTCTCGCACACCTACTGAAAAGGGTGACTACAAGCTACAATCCAAAGAAGAAAAGAAGTTCAGGAGTTAACACCCCTAGCACTGCTAGGGCAAACAAGAAAAGGAATGCTGCCTCTTCTATCCTTGTTGAAATTCCTCCCACAAGAGGAAGAGCCACAAGAAGTCAGAAGAAGCAGAGTGAGGCTGAACTGGAGAAAGCCTTAAAAGAAAGTAAAGAAAAGTTGATGCTAAGGGAAAGAAGAAGGTGAGTGAGCCTGTTGAGGTTGTTGAAATTGATGAGATAGACCTGGTCCTTCGAGATGAAGATGAGACAGAAGAAGTGGAGGTTCCGACTCCCAAAGCTAAGAAAGCAAAGACTTCCACCAAGACATCTGTTTCAAAGTCAAAGTCTGTTGAACCATCCACTTTGGCTAAAAGAACCAGGTCTGCTGTTAAATCAAGAAAAGTGAAAATTACGGAGGAAGAAGAATGGAGTGGAGAAGAAGAAGATGATGATTCTGATGCTGAGAAAGACAAGATGGTCAAATTTGAAAAGAGGACTATCTTGAAAGGCAGACTCCTTAGGGACTTGAAGAAGGAAGGAATGGTGATACTTTTGGAGAAGTTACAGTTGCAAGACTGGAAGGACATGGTCCTTCAGATGGATGGCAGGCTGGCCAGGAATGAAATTGTGGAGTTTATGGCCAATTGTGAGATAAAAGATGGTAGGGTCACCAGTGTGGTAAAGTGGGTGAAAGTAACTTTTGATTAGAAAGAGCTGGGACAGATCTTGTGTGTACATGCTGAAGAGTACAATGATTATAAGAAACTAAAGTGGCCAAGTTTATAGAATCTCCCTACTGCCCTTGCCATTACTAGGAAATTTGGTGATAATGAAGAGGAATTTGAGCCCAAGGCTATTTACAAAAGTGAGATGAAGCCACCCCACAAAGTGTTGTTCGAATTTGTAAACAAATGTGTGCTGCCTAGGTAGGAAAGGAGGCACATTGCCACATTCATGGACCTGGTCCTTATGAATGTTTGCATAGTGGGAGGCAAATCAACTGGCATGGGTTTATAATCCAGCTTCTTGAGAGGGTTCTAAATGGTACCAAGACTCATGTCATACCCTATAGCTTTATTCTCATGGCTGTACTTGCGCACTTCAAGGTACCCATCAAGAAATGGAAGGTTGGTACAAGCAATGATCATTTTGGGGCAAATACTCTGACTGCTTGTGACTATGAAGTCCAAACCACTCCTAAAGAATCTGGTTCATCCAAAAAGGTACCAGTGAATAGCAAAGTGTGAGCCTTGGTGCAAGAAAGTGAGGCTAAGGATGCTGAGATTGATAGGCTAAAGAAGAGGTTGGCAGAAGTGGAGACTGGGAGATATGCTCTGAGAACCGAGCTGGCAAAAGAAAATGAGAAGAATGATGGCATTCTTCAGGATATGTTGAAGCTACTCCAAGCCAAAAACCAAGAACCTGGTCCTTCCGAACCTTAATCCTCCTAGCCTAGTGTAGATTAACCAGTCACCCAGTTGGGGATTTTTATGCTTCTTTTGCTCATTATCTAATGTTTATATTTCTTCTTATGTTTTGTGGTAGGATCTTATCAATCACTAAAATTCACTGTCTTTGCTCTAACTGTTTGTTTCTATTTCTTAGATGTCTAATATCCTTAGATTGATATATGATGATTAATCTATGATTGCATTTGAAGTAGCCCTAGTGGCCATGAGTAATTTTTTAAAATCTGGTTATCTTTCATATTTATGCAACTTTTCGATGATGCCAAAAGGGGGAAAAGGTTGTGCTTATACTTTGGAAAGTGATGTTTATAACCTAATGAACCTGGTCCTTGATGATAAGTGATAAAAAGGTAAAATGTTCTAACATTGTGTTGATGTTGAGCTGAGTCGAAACATGGCCTAAGCTTATGAAAAGCACAAAGTTTGTCATCATCAAAATGGGAAATTTGTTGGCCCAAGTGAATTTTTATTTTGAAGATTGACAAAGAAAGCTCAGGCACGAACCAGGTCCATCCCCTGTATTCACAGACACGGGCAGATTCGAGCACGAGGAATGCACGTGAAGGAGATAAGCTTAACTTGTTATACCTGATATCTCTTGATCGAAAAGGTTGCATAATTGATAAGGAGAAGGACTCCTTACTTAAAGAGAACACTATCCAAGATAAGGGATGAGCTAGAAGTTGAGGATAACTAGAATTCTTCCACCAAGGAAGAGTAACATTAAAACTTTGGTTATTTTCCGTTCCACTTACTCTATATATTGCAGGATGTTCTCATTCTATGGTCATGCACAAAAATAGAAGTTAAACGTGAGTTGAGAGCAAAATAGCAAGGCATTTTGCAAACAATTCTTGTATGATTCAAGTGTGCGAACCTGAAGCTACATGAACCAGATAGAAGAACTAGTTCTAAATGTCTGTCTTTTATTCTAGTTCAATTGTAGTATGTGGTTTTCAATTTGTACCTTTCAGCTTTATCTAGAGGCAATTGTAATAGGTACTCTAAGTATTCAAGTTAGAATTAACTTGAAGTTGTCGCAACAGTTAAAGGCTGGTTGCCACAACGGGATTAGAGTTAATCCTTAGGTTTACAAAAAATTTTGTAAATGCTGTTTTGGCTCATTGATTTAGTGAAGTGTTGGGAAAAAATTCTACTGAGTAGTAGGTCATGGTTTTTTCACCTTTTGAGGCGGGTGTTTTCCATGTAAAAATACTTATGTTCTTTATTTTTCGCATTTACTATTTCATCAAAAGTAGGTTAAGGAACACTTAGAAGAACTAGGTCCTTCTGTAGTCAGTACACGCGAAAATTAGACACCACACAAATCACCCTCCCTCTTGTGTGGCATTGACGTATAAAACATCATTAATAAAACTATGACTCAAGAATAAAGTCTAGAGAAGATTAAATACTCAAAAAGATAAATTTAAATCATACGAAATGATACGTATTCAATACATTGTACTTTGCTACTCATAATCGCTAGAATACCTTGTGTCTTGCTAGTGAATATGTTGAAAATAATTTAGTTTTAACATAAGGAGCATAATAGGTTGGGAATTAGGATTTTGAGTTTAATTACTTCTTGACTTGTAACCGTGTTCATAATTCCAAGTCCCGCGACAAAATTTAGTGCTTTATTATTTTTAAACTTAATATATAAATATATTTTTTACATGTAAATTTATTCGGTACGGTTTAATATTTTTTTGGTTTATTTTCATAAAATAAAAAACCTATCCTAATTATCGGTACGGTTATAGAAATATATAAAACCTACGGTTTTATTAAAAAAATTTAAAAATCGGTTCGATACGATATAATTCGATCAATTTAGTCGATTTTTAAATATTTATTTACACCCCGCGAACCACTATTTGATACTTTTAGCCGATCACTTGGGATGCACCCAAAAAGGAAATTACGTATAAAATCCATTGGGAGAAACTCCTTACAAGAGATACTTTGAAGATGACATTCGATAAAGTACACATAATAAAACTCATAAAAGACAAACAATATTATAAAGTAAAAAAACTTCACACGTATTGATGTTCAAGATAATTGGACAAAAAAAAAAAAAATACTCCCTTCGTATCAATTTATATTATGCGGTTCAGATTTCGATCAAACGAGTTTTTCTTTGATTAGAATATTTTTGTATGTATTTTAAATTTTTTAAATTATTAATTTGTATGACTTATAATACTTTTTATGTAGTTTTCAAACATGTAAATTTTATTTCAAAAAATTTAAAAATTTTATGTCGATATTTGCTATCAAAATTAAGAAGTTTTACGCGATACCATAAATTGTACGGAGGGAGTATAAAACTAAAAGCAAAACAAGCCAAAAAGGAAAAAGAAAAGGAATTTTAAATGTCTAATCAAGCTATGAAATAGACTATAAATACATAGACTTTCCTCAGCTTTTCATCTTCAGTTCTTCATCTCCTTTAGCATTCTATATTTTCATTTAACTTCTTCTCTTTTGTGCGAAAAAATAATAATATGAAAACCACAGAAAAGTTCGAGAGGTTCGCAAGCTGTAGAGGTGTAGCATTTGAAATAAAGCCTCGTGAAGATCCATTTGCTGTCCCTAAACAACCAATAACTGAAGTTTCCCAAGGTAGCAAAAGATACTGGCTTAATAGTTTTAGCAAAAAAATTGTACCCTCTTCATCTTTTATGCAAAGATCAATGAGTCGCACTAGTAGCCATTTTTGTGATCTAGAAATAGATTTGGATGACTACGATGATGATGATGTTACTCTAGCTGACATTGAAGAAGGCTATTATGAAAAAGAAGGGTCGTCACCTTTGCAAATTCAAGTGGGATCATCACCAATGCCATTTCTTCCTCCGAAAACACTGAGCAAACGCGAAAAGAAAAACCCTAATTCATCAAGATTGTCTGTCATTCTTCTTGATCAAGGCTTGTTTACAGTTTACAAGCGATTGTTCGTGCTCTCTTTCGTTATGAACATTACTTGTTTGATTCTTGCTGCTACTGGGAATTTCCCATATGCAAGAAGAAAAGCTGTTTCCTTTTCCATCGGGAATATTTTTGCTTTAACACTAAGTCGAAGTGAAGCATGTTTGCGAGTGGTGTTCTGGCTTGCAGTGAATTGTTTAGGATGGTCTTGGATTCCTATTCGGATAAAGACTATGGTAACGTCTTTACTTCAATCTCTAGGTGGAATTCACAGCGGTTGTGCAGTTTCTTCAATTGCATGGCTCGTTTATGCCTTAATCCTGACGTTGAATGACAGAGAAAACACTTCCACTGAAATTATTGGTGTTGCTTTTGCAATCCTTTCACTTCTCTGCTTATCTTCATTGGCTGCATTTCCCCTTGTCCGCCATCTCCATCACAATTTCTTCGAGAGAACTCATCGTTTTGTTGGATGGATAGCATTGGCACTTCTTTGGGCTTTCATAACCTTAACAATTTCTTATGATCCTGAAACAAAATCTTATAGCACTGAGATTGGTTCCAAACTGATAAAACAACAAGAATTTTGGTTGACAGTGGCAATTACAGTGCTAATAATCATTCCATGGTTAACAGTGAGACGTGTTCCTGTGAAGATCACATCTCCATCTGGACATGCTTCTATTATCAAGTTCGAGGGTGGAATCAAAGCTGGAATTTTAGGAAGGATTAGCCCTTCGCCCTTCTCTGAATGGCATGCATTTGGGATCATTTCGGATGGAAAGAAACAACACATGATGTTGGCAGGTGCAGTTGGTGATTTCACAAAATCTTTAGTGTCAAATCCTCCTAGCCATTTATGGGTTCGACAAGTTCATTTTGCAGGCTTGCCTTATCTAGTAAACATGTACAACAAGGTCCTGGTGGTGGCCACTGGCTCTGGAATCTGTGTTTTTCTATCATTTCTTTTGCAACCATGTTCAGCTGATGTGTGCTTGCTTTGGGTGACGAAAGGGGTGGAACAAAATTTTGGAAAGGAAATCAAAGAGATGATTAGTGGACATCCGAATGAGAAAGTGATTATACATGATACAGCTTTGCTTGGTCGACCAAATGTATCAGAAATGAGTGTTGAGACAGCCAAGAAATGGGGAGCTGAAGTGGTTATTGTTACTAGTAATCCAGAAGGGAGTAGAGATGTAGTTAATGCATGTAAGAAGTCTGGAATTCCTGCCTTTGGTCCTATTTGGGATTCCTGAGACTTGGAATTCCAATCCTCACAAGACAAATAAAATACTTCTTTTGATATTTGTTTCTATTAGTTAATTACAACACAAAACTAATTATTGACCATGATATTCACTTTGAAATTCATCAAATTTGGAATGCTATTATGGGATTACAAGAAACATATATAACTTAGTTCTTATTATATTTACGAAAGTGTTTCTTGCTTCATCATTTCACTCAAACTGATTCTTTCAAGCAAATGGTGGCCGAATTTGGCAGTTTCAAACATTTAATTTTGCATTTTTAGCTTGGTATCACAAAATTAAAATATCTCTAATAAACATAGTAAGGATGAGAGGCGTAGTCAAGATTTGAACCTTGCGGGTTCAGGATTCTAGTTTGTTTATGTTATTGGGTTCTAAATTAACAATTTATACATATTCAATAAAAATACAGAATTTGTACCAAAGTTACTGGTTTCGGCCGAACCCGTAAATCATACGCTAGCTCCGTCCATAGTAAGGACACATCTTCCCAAGGGGTCGTTTGGTTAAAGGGATTAGGGATGTTATTCCGATATAAAGTTTAGGATTAAATTTATTCAGTACTTGATGTGCGTAGTAACTAAAATCGGGATAAAATTTATACCAAAATCATGAGATTATCTATCTCATACAGGGGAGGTCACATTATAATCTTAATATTGGGATAATCTTTGTCTTAAACCAAACGATCCCTAAGTGTTCTTCCATTTGATGTTGCCTTCTCTTTTCTTGCAATTAACGAAACATATTTATCCTATTATTAACTGAGTTGATCATTCCCTTGCGAGGTCAAGTGTTTAAATTGTCACTGCTAATTTTTTAAATTTGTCATAAATAGGATAAGTTAATTAATGTGCACACGAATTCCAGTTTTTTAAAGATGTGAGAAAGATATACAGGACTGGTTCCGTGGTCAACCATGCTATTTCGAAAAGAAATCATCATAATAATAATAATTCCATTCAACGTCCTTAAGTCGAATAATCCAAGTAAAGTCAGACAAATAGCAAAAAATGTATATCTTAAAACAACGAATATTTCACTCTACGTTTATTTTATTCTTTTTTTATGGCGTATAACTTAAAGATTTCTCTTTTTAGTATGTAAATATACTATTATCGCTCAATAATTCCAAACATAGAACTGTTAAAATAGTACCACCAACTATTTAATATTAGTGGCAGAATTAACGTAGTACTTCGTAAAATGATGCAATATATTGATATCCTTTGGTAGTAATTTATAATCCACCATTGGCTATGTTTAATTGTTTAATTAAGGAAAGTCAACTAAGTCAGGGATGCATGTATCCACTTGCAAATAATTAATAGGCTTCAACTTCTATGCATTTTCACTATAAAGTGGTAATTATAAGTAAACCTTTATAATACGATTAGTAGATGACCTTGTAAAAATGATAACTAATTTGCTATTATAAGCTAAATTACACTAATAATGTTATAAAATATTTAATTTTTTGTTGTTGTAATAATTATTTAATATTCGGAATCCACTAACCCAACTAATCCAAATACGCGCTATGTAAAACCTATTAAAATAGGAAGCACGGCAGATGTATTTGCGGTGGTTGAACAGTAAGGATATGGATACATGGTTTATAGCTATTTGAAATTAAAATTTTGGTAATAATCTGTGAATACTACCATAGTGTACTAGGCACGTCACATTACATCAAGACCTCAAATACATCTAACTAAATACATGAATTCAAACCAAAAGAGAGACCTACTATACAAACTAACTACACAATCTTTATATCAACATTGGACACTTCCTTGCTCTTCTAGACTCTGCATGCATTCTCAGTCTTTCTGTGAGCTCTTTCTTGATTTGGCCAATATAGAATTCCATGTTCAAGTTGATTTGTCTGAAATTTTTTCAGTTCCTAGCTTGCCAAGTATGGTATATTATTGCACTTATTATTGCTGATGCTATTACCTTTCTAAACTGTTTCCAGTGCCTTCTTCTAATCCACTGCAAAGTCTTAGATATTGCCATATCTGGTAGATTGATACCCGACCACCTTGCCAATGCTCCTCTTATGGACTTCACCCAACTGCAATCTACAAACAGATGCTGATGAAACTCTAGCACTCCCAGTTCACACATGCAGCATCCAACATCTCCTGTGATAGAAATATGCATCTGTAGAAGTTTCTCCCTAGTTTGCAAGTTTTGTTGGTTTGCTAACCACAACACAAATCTGTGTGTGCGTAGCATAACTCCACTTTATACCAAATTAATTTCCCAATATCTTGACATATGACCAAGCATTGCATTATAACTGCTCGAGACAGAATATGAGCCATTTCCAGTCAAGGTATAAATATTCCCATTGTACCATTGAGCAATGCTAAGTTTTAGTCCATTGATCTTCTTCCAATACCAGCTACAATCTGCCGGTGGTTGGTGGTCCCAAATGCTCCTACATGTCTTCATATAAACACCATGCACCCAACTCACACACAACACTTCCTTATTAGTCACTAGTTGCCATAACAGTTTTCCACTGATACCATATTCCATAGTTTACATCCCTTGATGTTTAAACCTCCACACTTCTTTGGTCTACATATTAAGTCCCAAGCTACCAGTGCCATTTTCCTATGCCCTTCAGTGCTACCCCATAGGTACTCCCTGCATTTCCTATTTACTTCCTTGATGACACGTTGTGGAAGTATAAAGACAGCTCCCCAAAAATTATATACTGCAAAGAGAACAACATTTATAACTTGCAGTCTACCAGCATAAGAAAGCTGTTTAGAATATCCAGAATTAATTTTCTTTATAATCTTCTCCACTAGTTGATGGCATTCGACTTTACTCCACTTCTTTGATGTTAGAGGCAACCCGAGATATCTCATAGGTAATGTACACACTGAGAAACCTGTGTTACTCAAGATTATCTGCTTTAATTCATCATCCATCCCTGCTAGGAAAATATTAGATTTTTCCATATTAGCCACCGATTCTGAGACTTCACTAAAGTGATTCACAACTTCCATCATCCCGTGAATGGACTGGAAGTTGCCTTTGCAAAACAACATCAGGTCATCTGCAAATATGAGATGAGTAAGCTTAGTACTCTTACACATAGGGTGAAACTGGAAGTCTGGAAGATCACTCATTTTGTTCAGCACTCTAGTTAGGTACTCCATGACTAGAACAAACAACAATGGGAACATGGGGTCTTCTTGTCTAAGACCTCTCTTCCCCTCAAAATAGCCAAATCCACCACCATTCACTTTTACTATAAATGTAGTTTTTGTAACACACACCATGATCAAGGGTATAAATGGCATAGGAAATCCATAGCCTTTAAGCATTTCCTCAATAATTTCCCATCTAACCATATCATAGGCTTTCTTTAGATCAATTTTCATCAAGCACCTTGGGGTAGTCTTCCTATTGTAATGCCTCAAAATGTCATTATAAGGCCCCGTAAAATTTTCCTAAAAATCCAGATTTCATGATACAGAAGTAGGCGTAGAGGTTAATAATAGTAGAGTCGCGATTTAGACTTTATGGATTGAATGCGCTGGGGAGTTGAAGGAAAATGTTGGGCAGAAGTAGATATTTTTGCGGTCCGTTTTGCGACCGCAGAACGACTCTGCAGACCGCAGAATGGCCGCAAAGTGGAGCAGTCTTTTGGGCCATTTTTAATGTCATTTTTGCGGCCCATTATGCGACCGCATAACTATTTCGTGGGCCGCACTCTTGTCGCATATCCCGCCTTGGGATTATTCGGATGGAGGTTCTGCGGTACACTATGCGACCGCATAATAGGTCTGCGGGCATTATGCAATCGCATAACAGGTCTGCGGGCCGCATAGTGACCACAAACTTGGTCAGTTTCTCTCCAGTTTTGGCACCCAATTTCGCGGACCGCATAACCATTATGCGGTCGCATATGCGACCGCAGAACCTGTTCCGGAGCTTCATTTTTGGGGTTTTTAAACCCGACCCTATTCCGTTAAAACACCTACATTGGACCATTTTGAACTTATTTTTTGATATTTTTAGAGTGAGAGAGAGGGTCCTAGAGGGAGAAAGTGATCTTCATCAAATTGCTCTTCGATTCTCACTTAAAACCTTGAAGATTATCAAGAGAGCCACCTAGGTCTTCTTCCTAAAAGGTAAGATTCTATCACCCAAACTCTTAATTTCAAAATATAACTAGAATGAGCCATTAGTAAGGTAATTCATGGGGATGAGGGTGCTTACCTTGCATGCATGTGTTCCTAAGGTATGTGGGGAGATTGTGAGTTAAAGATAGAAAAGAATGGAGTGTGGCTTGGTAGAGTCTTTCATAAAAAGGGCCATGAAAGCTTAATACACACATAGTATTTGATAGAATGCTCAAGTGAGCTAAAATTATGATCGTTTTCCTAATTTTGGGTTCAATTTTGCTATATTGCTAAAGTAGATTGAAGTTGCTAATATTCTAGAACATATTAGAGTTTTAAGAGGCTCAATTGAGGTATGTTGGCTATACCCCCTCTTCTTAGAATTTAATCCCATGGTATTCATGAAATCGATGCAAGTCCCAAAATGAACATCCTAGAAACTGCTATCCCGAATGTGCTTGTTTTGAAAATATATGTGTAATATGTATTCCCATGATTTCATCATGTTATCTCGTCATCTGAGGAAAAGTTCAAAAACTTAGGATATGTGCTAAAAATGCCTAGACTTCAAGTCAAATCCGATTAAAGACTATTATGCCAAATTGTGTGAAAAGCCTCTATGTGCCTTTAATTCCAAATTGCTCATATGTGAATTTAATGTCTTGAATGGGAAGCCTTATTGTGGTTGATGATAATAATAATATTGGAATATGGAAAAGAACTTGAATCATGAAATACGGCCAAGCGCAAGAAATAACTTTATAATTAGGGCCACTCGTGCCATTGTATTGAAAAGATGGGAAAGAAATACGAAGTGAGATGACTCATTGAAAAAGGGTAATGTCTCAAATGGGATGGCTAGCCGATCGGGCCGAGATCGAACTCCGTGTAAGAACATGGTGGTATTGTGGATGAAATTGTGAATATGGTTGATGTTTCAAATAAGATGGCCTAGCTAATCGGGCCGAGACCGACTCCGTGTAACAACACGGTGGTATTGTGGATTATGACATAATGGCACTAAAAACCATCCAACCTAATAATGCGGTAATTGAATTAAAAATCTATGTGATCCTTAACTTGATATTTTAGTGTTATTTAAAGCTCGTATTGCATTCTTGACTGTTACCCCCCGTATTATTGTTTATCCTATTGAAACAGTATTTTAGTTTTACATAGTAGTACTATTCGACAGTACTAACGTCCCTTTTGTAGGGGGCGCTGCATCTTTAAATGGATGCAGGTGGTTCCATAGCAGATAATGTTGATCACAAATAGTGTTGCATCCTCTTCTCAGCGGACTCGGTGAGCCCCATTTCATTTCGGGGTCATGTATTGTACCTTTTATTTATATTGTAGTCACTTTTGAGGTATAGCTGAGGCCTTGTTGCCGGCACCATCTTTACTCTCTTTTGTATCTTTAGAGGCTCCGTAGACACTATGTGGGTTGTATATAGGTGTTGGGAATGTTAAGCAAGTTATGTTGTGCTTGATCACTTGTTCCACTCAGACTATAAGAATATGTGTATTTGAGATTGAAAGGCGAAATAGCTAATGAAAGAATTTAGTATTGCAATGAATGAGCTTCCTTTTGTATAATGAATGAAATCACGTCTTTCTTGATCATGGGTGAGTTGGGTAGAAAGTATCTAAAATGCTTGCTCGGCTGAGTTTACTCAGTTGAGTGCCGGTCGCGCTTCTCGAGGTTGGGGCATGACAGTCATGACATATGAGTACATTGTGAATTATAGATCTTCCTTCTATGAAAGCTGATTGGTTGTCTGCTACAATAATTGGAATTGCTTTCCTTAATCTCTTACAAATGATCTTAGAAATACACTTGTAAATAACATTGCAGCATAAGATAAGTCTGAATTATCTAGCCTACATGAGATTATCCACTTTTGGAATAAGAGAAATGATTGTAGAATTAATCTTGTAAGTAGTTGCCCATTCTCAAGAAATTCTAGGACTGCAGTAGTCACCTCCTCACCAATAATTGACCATGAACCTTTATAAATACCACTTCCATAACCATCTGGCCCGGGACTTTTGTCTCATCAATACTGAACATAGTAGACCTCACCTCAGCAGCTGTATATGGCCTTAACAACTGCATTTGTTGGGTGGTTGATAGTGCCTTCCCATCCTTCAGAAAATTGTGAAAAGCATGTGTCCTGTTCCTGCCCTTGTTCCTAGCACTCTTGGTAATAGTCCACAAAAATAACTGCAATGTCTTCTTGATCTGATTACATTATCCCATGTTTATCAGCTAACTTAATTATAGCTTCTTGTAATCTCATGTGTTTAATCATAGAGAAGAAGTATCTATTATTGTCATCCCCAGCTTAAGCCATGTAACATTGCTCCTCTGTTGTAAGAATACTTCAGCTAGATAAGAGGACCTTTTGAACTTGTGAAACTGCTGCAACTATTCTTCTTGCATCCTAGCATCCAGTGGATTATTATGAAGTTCTTCTTGTGCTCTAGGAAGAGCCAACCTATCTGCATCAGTTGTTGAACCAATGTTGTTGAAATGCCTTCTATTTAGATCTTTAAGTTTATGCTTCAACAACTTTAATTTATTGACTACTCTGAATATACTGCACCCTATTACTTCCTATTCCCATCTCTCCTTAACTACATCTTGAAATTTAGGGTGAGTAGCCCATATATTGCAGTATTTGAAGGCAGCTTTAGCTCTCCTAGGTATATTTGCAGCTGGTAACTTGAGTGGGCAGTGATCACTGACCCCCTCTTCTAGATATTGCGCCTTAAATATTAGCATAGAATTGAGCCAATCAGTATTTATGAACACCCAGTCAATCTTGGATAAGATCCTACTATCACCATGTCTGTCATTCCATGTATACCAGCTACCACTTATTGGTAACTCAAGCAGATCACTCTACTCTATACACTGATGAAACTCTGTTATTTTAGCCATTAGTTATAAGAATTCCTCCCACTCTATTTTCTATGTGCAAGACAGAATTAAAGTCTCCCATAACAATCCATGGACTCCCCATACTCATACTCACTACCTCTAAATAATTCCATAAGCTTCTTCTATCTTCCTTTGTATTAAAATCATACACTACAGTCATCATAAAGGTGACTTGCATGCTGCTATGAGTAACCTGGCAAGTCACTGCTTGTACATTCATAGATAGAAGGTTCATTTTGAAACAATCTTGTCTCCATACCAGCCATATTCCATTATAGTGCTGCCTCAAATTTGGTATACAACCCCACCCACCAAATAGCTTACTAGCCACTTGGTTAATTTTCTCAGCCATTATTTTTGTCTCCAACATACCAATAAATCCTATCTCTTCTTTATTACAAAGGAGTTTCACCTCCTTTTGTTTATTAGGGGCATTCATACCCCTAACATTTCATCATAAAATGTTATCCATGACCATTGGGAGGTAGTACTTTCCCTCTCACATATCTAACAGATTTAGTTGCACTGCTCTCATTTATAGCATTATCATTCACCACCAAAACTTGAAAATTATTTTGATAACTTTTATCTCCTGCTCCCTTTTCTTATTACTGTCGATTTGTTGGTCTTGCAGCATTTAAATGAGTCACCCATCCTGCAGTGTCTTACCTATGTTGAGTGATTGACTGCCCTGTTGCATTGTTCTTTCCTATCATTTGCCTGCCCTCTGCTACTACCTCCTTATCATTCTCTTTAACCACTTGTTCTGCTCCTATATCATCCTTTTTTCCATTAGTATCCTCTGGAGTTTTGGTACCAGCTGGTTGCTGCTGTTTCGTTGCTCTGCATACTTGGTCATCATGGCCATATTTCCAGCACACTTTACACAAAATTAGCTTCCAATCGTATTGAACTTTCTGTTCCATTAGCATCCCTTTCTCATTCTAAAGAAAATTTTATCAGGAAATTGGGTATCCATCTGAACCTCCATTAGAAGTCGTGCAAAGCTCAGCCCCACCTTTCTTTATGTGTGACTATCAACCGTCAATGGTCTTCCTATTAAGCTACCAATTTTTCTTAGACCTTTTGGACTCCAATACTTGAAGTCCAGCCTAGGCAATTTAACCCATATAGGGACTCTATACAACTCTTCTCTTGTGAGTTCCATGTCTCCATGCCAGGCTTTCACAATGACAGGTTTGTTGTCAAAGTGATATATACTCTCATGTAACACCTCATTATTCCCAATCTCCGAATCAAACCTCACTAATACAATCCCATTCTTCAACATAGACACCTTATTTATACCATGTTTACCCCAGAGTCTACGCACATACCTATTAAGCACTGAGAATGGCGGGTGAGCTCATTGAACATAACACACTATTGCTGATTTCCAGTACTCTATCTCAGAGCTTATGTCGCCTGCTTCAATTTCGCAAACATGTGCCTGTTTATGTATTTCAGGTTCTACAAATTTGAGTTTGAAACCAACATTTGTTACCTTAGTTATATCAAAATTGTCCCAAATGGAACCCTTAACATTCAACTCTGGCGAAGCTTCAGCTTCATCAGCCCATGACATTTTCCCTTTACATGCACTAGAATTCAACATTTCCTTCCATTGTTGTGGTATTGATGACATTCCTTCCCCCAATTCCCTGACATGCGATCCTAATTGACTATCAATTGGTGCTAATTCTTTAATTTCCCCTTGTTCAATCAATTCATCCATGCATGGTATTGTTCCATTAGTTCCCACCTCCTCGAGCTGCTTTGTTGAAATTTCACTTCCTTTCAGTTTATTATCCTTCTTCCTTTGATGATGCGCACCCAATTCGATGGTCTCCTGTTCCATTATTGCCTTCTGCGAGGGATTTCGAGCTCTCTTCCCCATGGGGGTTCATGCTATGCTAACATGCGTTGAGAGAGAAATGAGTATCTTTCTTTGTCCACCTTTGCTGCCTACTACTAATGTAATGACCCGACCGGTCGTTTTGAGCATTTACACTTCGCTCGGATTTTTGAGGGCATGAGTAGCTCCGTATGATGTATTATAACTTATGTGAATCGTCAGTTTTGGTTTCAGGTCATTCAGAATTGAATTTGGAAGAATGAATTTCATAGTTGAAGCTTTAAATTGGGAGAGTTGATCAAGTTTGACTTTTTAGCATTTGACCCTAGGTTGGAATTTTGATGGTTCCTTTATATCCATTGGGTGATTTTGGACTTGGGAGCACATCCGGATTATGATTAGGAGGTCCGTGGTTGAATTTGGCTCGAAATGGCGAAAGTTGAAATTTTGGAAAGTTTGTCTGGGAGTGGACTTTTTGATATCGGGGTCGAATTCTGATTCCGGAAGTTAGAGAAGGTCCGTAATATTGAATGTGACTTGTGTGCAAAATGTTAGGTTAATCGTACGTGATTTGATAGGTTTGGGCATCGGTTGTAGAAGTTTGAAGTTTCAAAGTTCATTGAATTCGAATTGAGGTGTGATTCATCGTTCCAATATTGTTATGTGTGTTTTGAGGCCTCGAGTAGGTCCGTATTATGTTATGGGACTTGTTGGCATGTTTGGACGGGGTCCCGAGGGGCTCGGGCGTGTTTCAGATTGATTCCAGATTATTTTTCTTCATTTTGGTACTGCTGTGTTCTGCTATTTTTTTGGTGTCTCTGTTCTTCATCGCGTTCGCATGGCAAGTGTCGCGAACGCGTAATGTTTTTTGATGACAGCAGAAAATTGTTCTTCGCGTATGGAGGATCGCGGTCGCGAAGTGTTGAGGTTGGCAGCTGGGAATTTGAGTGTTCTTCTATGTGATTGCGTAAGGTTAGTCGCATTCGCGAAGCTTTGGCAACAGTTTTCATCGCATTCACGTGGGGTGTATCGCGAACGCGTAAAGTCGTTTTGTGGCAGTGTGAGTTTTATTCATCGCGAACGCGATGGAGTTCCGGCGTTCGCGAAAAAGGAGGCCTGGCCAGATTATAAAGTACTCTATTTCGAGGGTTTCAACTATTTTTACATTTTTGGAGCTATGGAGCTCGGATTGAGGTGATTCTTGAAGCAATATTCACCATATGAATTGGGGTAAGTGTTCCCGACTCGGTTTTGGTTATATTCCATGAATCTATCTTCGATTTTAGCTTTTGGTTGATGAATTTTAAAGAGGAAATTGGGGGGTTTTGGCCTAAAGTTTCATAAAATGAAAATTTGAGTTTTGAACATCGAATTGGGGTCGGATTTGAGTGAAACTAGTATGATTGGACTCGTAATTGAATGAGTTGTTGAATTTTATAAATTTTGTCGGGTTCCGAGGTGCGGGCTCGGGTTGGGCTTTTGGCCGGTTTTGGGATTTTGATTCAAGATTTGATCTTTTTCGATCGGGATTGGTTTCTTTTAGCATTTTTTGATGCATTTGAGTTGTTTTTGGTTAGTTTCGATCCCTTTGGAGGTCGGAATGCATGTGATGGAAACTTTGGAGCATCGCTTGGCTTGCTCGGTATTGATATTGGCTTGTTCGAGGTATGTAATTCTTTTAATCTTGGAGCTGAGAGTATGAACCCTGACTATATGTCTTATGTGATTGGTGTTGAGGTGACGCACATGCTAGGTGACGGGCCTGTGGGCGTGCACCGTGTGAACTGTGACTCCGTTAGTTCTGTGTACTGTATAATTTCCTGAACTTATCTGTAATCATGAAATCTCTATGTATTAGAGTTATCGAGCTGTGATCCATGTTAGAAGCCATGTCTAGGCTACATGCTTATTTCGCTCGGATCCATGGAGGTCATTTTTGCTGTTGAGTTATTTGCTTTCATTGCATTACATACTCAGTCATACGCATTCATATGCATATCATACCTCAGTCTCTGTTGTTATTTATTGATGCATCATGTCATTGTTTCCGGGCTAGTATCATGACATTGTGAGACCATGGGAGAAAGACTGGAGAGATTGATGACTAAGTGAGGCCGAGCGCCTAATTATGAGTGATATTATGGGATCGGGTTGCACGCTGTAGGATTTTATATTTATTACATTTTGGGATCGGGCTGCACGCCGCAACATGTTATATTGATTTGTTCCATGATTGGCTTGATATAGCGCTTGGGCTGAAGGAGCCCCTCCGGAGTCTGCACACCCCCAGTGAGCGCGGTTGCTATTATTGAGGGATGGATCTTCCCTGGACATGGATCTTATCCGAAGCATTATATACCTGGAGATGGATCTTCTCCACGGGCTGGATTGGCCCTACTCGATACTGGGTGACTGATGATCAGTTGATATGTATATTCCGGGATGGATCTTCCTTGGACCAGATTGGCCATATACAGTACCGAGTGATTGGGCATGATAAGTGGAATGTGTGAGAATGTGAGATTGAGTACTATGAGAGTGTGAGTACGTGAGTTTATCTCTAAGATACATTGCATTGACATACACATATGACATACATGCATATAGATGTATTTTTCTCATGTTGTATGGTATCACATCATTCATAATTTCTCACACATGTTGACAGATGGGCATAGTGATGCATTTGTTTTACATTGGTTATCTGAAAAGAAAATGAAACATCTTATTTATTATGGAAAGGATTTTGGAAAAATTATTATTTTCAAACTTATTCATATTTTTGGAAACTCCGGTAAACGATTTGGGTTTTCATTGATGTACTTGAAAGGTAGAACTATTTTCCGAAATCATGTTTTTGTTGAGCATTTGATTGTTCAGTTACTTCTGGTATTACTTGATTTATGTTGTTATGAACTATTGTTGGTTATTGAAGTGGGAACCCGACCTTGGTACAAGCTTGTCACTACTTTCAACCTAAGGTTAGGTTTGTTACTTATTGAGTACATGGGGTCAGTTGTACTCATACTGCACTTCTGCACCTTGCATGCAGATGTGGGCTGCTGATGTTGCTGTATTCGATGGGAGCTGGATTGAAGATGTACCTGCGTCCCGGTTGTAGCTGCCTTTTGTTTGTGGTAGCCTTAGATCTATAAAACTCTGTTTATGTACTTTTCAAACAGACTATGTATTTATTTCATTTCCGCTTTGTAAACTCAATTCTTAGAAGCTCATGATTTGTACTACAAGTTGTTGGGAAATGTATTAGATTTAGATATTTCTTTACTTAATTACTTTATTAATTGTTATTGGAATTGGTTAGTGGTTAATTGGCTTACCTAGCGGATTGGGTTAGGTGCCATCACGACTAGTCAGATTTTGGGTCGTGACAAGGTGGTATCAGAGCTCTAGGTTCATAGATTTTACAAGTCATGAGCAAGTGTCTAGTAGAGTCTTGCGGATCGGTATTATGACGTCCATACATATCTTCAAGAGGCTACAGGACATTTAGGATATATTTTCCATCTTTCTTTCCTTATCGTGCGATATTGATTTAGCTTCAAGCATAACTCTTTGAATTCCTTCCACATATTCGTATGCGCATGTGAGCGCTCGATATCGGATGTGCAATTCCGGCTTGTGATTCTATGAACTAGGTTCGGGATGTGTAGTATGTGTTTTGATGGCGGGCCAATCTAGAGGACTTGAGGCCATGGTTAGACCGCAACTTGAGCTCGGTAGCTTCAGTGGTAACTTGTACATTTGGACTCATATGTCCGGTAATGTCCCTACGAGAGGAATTTGTGGCTCGATGAGCGGTGAAATGGCTATGTGGTGAGTATGATGTGACTTCAAGATGTGTTTGAATCATTCGAATATGACGAGAAGAGTTTACTTGAGAGGCAGCAAGGACTATGGGGTGTTTGATTTCTGTCTTGATTTGGCATATGGTCTCGAGTTCTGGGTGTGTTGAGGGATCTCTCATGTTGTTTAGTTGTGGAGTAAAGTAGATTCTCATGTCGTGTTGATGAGTTCCGAATCAAGAAGATTAAGTGATTGCATAGTAGTCGTGACTGTGGAAGGGTATAGAGAGATGTCAGTTTGAGGCAGAGCAAGTAGGTTATCTCCTGCGAGGTGTCTTGAGGTTGTTTGGTCCTTATGATGTTTTATAGAGAGTTCTATTTTACCAGTGAATGATATATGTTGCAATTTTAGTTTGGATTGCTTGTGGAAGTTGGATTGACTATTATAAGGGTGAGTGCGAGATTTGCAGATAATGTGAAGTATTAGATGGTTTGCGTTACAAGAGCTCAGGAAGGATTTGGTTGAATCTCACTGCGGTATTATGGCAGTAATAGAGTATGGGCATTGTGAGTTGTGTGTTTTGATCTATGGCTTTAAGACAAGTGAGGGAGTCTTCTATCGACAAGTTGATTACACGATTATGTGTTGTATTGGTTTCGGTTCAAGGTATACTGGTGAATCAGCTATGACTGTAGGGGTTGAGATTGAGGATGACTCGAGTAAGGGAATTTCTGGATACAGGTTGTATTACACTCTATGGGTATATGGGAATCATAAAATAATTGAGTGGTTATTCGCGAAGGGTGTAGGGTACATAAAGTAGGAATTTGCTCGATTGCTTAGGAGTGTGGACTACTCCCTTGGGTGTTGGTGTACTAATGGGGCATAGGTCGTTCGGTCCGTTTGGTCGGTTCAATTGAGTTTTGAGTAGAGTGGATGATTCTCGAGAATGGTTCTAATAGATTCAAGATTTATATGTAGCGATTTGGAATTTTTAAGATTTATATATGGCTAGAAACTGGGAGTTGCATTGGATGGTATTGAGACTGTGGCATTTTATATCATTGTGGATTGTGCATTTCAGTATCAAGAAGGTGTAAGAAATAGTTCTAGGTTCACATAAGGTCTCTTTAGAGTGGATGTCTTGGTTGTGATGCCTTGGGGGTTCTTAAGAGGGGAGTCAGCGGCTTATGGGCCTTAGGGCGTTGTGGTTTTATACTAGGGTCTCTTGTGTGGTGAACTTTGGTTAAGGATCCTGGTGTTCTAGCAAGGAGAAGTATCAATTTGAAAGCAATTTGGAAGACTTGGAGAAATAGGACAACTTGGTAGTAGGTTGGGTTAGCATAATAATGGATATAATCGGTTCTTTGGGTATTTATGATATGGCTAGTCTCCACAGGTGTTTTGTGGCAATGCTCTTGGGTTTTGGCGATCTGCGTGGCTGGGTTGAGTTAGAGAGATTTGGTTCTGATAGCTTGGTTGTGTGCAAATGGGTTTTGAAGAGTTCTCGAAGGGTTTTACCACGGTTCGACGAGTGTATTTCCTACCGACGTAAGGGATATGTTGCGTATTGGGATTTTCTCCGGGATGAGATCAAACGGAAGGTTTCTGACTGATCGGGTATGTATTCTGCTTGGGACTCAGAGTTGATTATGAGATTCTTGTACTCTTCATAGGATGGCGTTGTAGATGTGGTGTTGTGTGGGATTGAGATTTGCATGAGCGATGTCACAGTTCAGGTTTGAAGGGAAGGTCATAAAATTCTTAGGCAGCATGGACGGTTTCAGATGACTGGGTAAATGATATTACTATTTGGTATGGCTTGATGAGAGTGTACATTTCAGAAGGGGCAATATGTTTCGATTTATGGATACCTTATTGGTATTGCGGCACTCTCCTGATTGATCGACTGTTGATATTCAAATTTTGCTATGTGGCACTGAAGAATTTTAGAAGTATTTCTCATGGGATGATCGTACATGAGAGTTGTGTTAGACATTCTGGCGGTAGAGATGGAATTAGATATGGTGATTCATGTGTTTTATGGATTTGGAGGCTGGGAGTTCTCAGGAGCAGATTGTTTTATGGTTGTGGACTGTGATGTTATGGCCGACGCTAGCCAGATGATAGTATGTGTTATGATTCAGTCATTGTGGATTTTTGGAAGGTTATTTATCTATTTGGGGGTGACTAGAGTCGATTTGGGGGTCCATTGGTAGGGCCAATTAGGATGTGTATTCTACACAGAGCCAGATTAGTTGGCTCCGTACTGCTATTGTTGAGGGATGTTCCATTCAGTTGTTGTTGAGCTTATTCATGTTCTGAGATGATCTGTGAGTTACTCTTCTATGCTACGAGGAGTTGTGATTCGTTGGTTATATGCACATATGGTGCGGTTCTATTGGGGCCTTAGAGTGGTATTTGAACGAGATGAGTAATTGGGTATTGCATGGTTGATGACGTATGGGTTATGTTCTTTCGGGTTTTGCATGGCATTGTGTCATCTGCTTCTCCGTGGTTATGGTAATGCACTTTGAGTACTTGATGTCGGATTGCACACGTTTATTGATTTTGAGCATTGTGGCTGAGGTATTTCATATAGATCAGTGTTTGGATGGGGTCGCGCATTGCGGCAGAGTTATGTTAAAATATGATTCTTGGTGTTAGATTCGTGTGTTATGGTTCTACGGTGTGTGATGGGTTCTTAGCATTTCATCGGGGCGGTACCCGTCGAGCTTGTGGGGCGGTTCTCTTGTTTGAGTCATTTTCGTGATTGAGTACATTTGGAATGTTGCTAATTGGTGCACGGATTGCACGGGTTGTGGTTTTAGATTATATTGTTGTGTCATGTCACTAGATTGGTCGTGTTGGATGAGATGAGGTCATTGGACCTTGGATGGATACTATCAGATTTGATTACAGCATGTTTGGAAGGATAATATCGAAAGCCGGCTTAGAATTGGCTATAGTTCTTGTCGAATGAGACAGAGTTCCATGGCTGCTTGATATGATGAATGGTTATGAGTTCTTCATGTTTCTTTCATCATCGGTAGTGTACGAAGGTTTTAGAGCGAGACTTTGTTTGATATGAGGTCTATTACCGGCATTGGGTTGTTTTGAACAGATAATGTGATTTGAAATTTTTGCTATGAGTATTTGAGTTATGTGGTACATCATATGATTACATCTTGGGTTATAGATATGGCTTGATACAACTTGTTCAGACTTATACAGTGTGTAGATGCGAGATTCTAATCTTATAGAAATTGTGGATGTTGGAAATTGCATTCTAAGGTTTATGGGCTAGGTTGAATTAAGAACTATAGTTATGCTATGTTATCGGGCCTATATGGGATAGGGTGACGTGAGATCATCCCCAGGTATGTGTATGGTAAGGTTACACGACGATTTGATAGCTTTTGGAATAACTCTTGGTATGTTTAAGCGGGGAGGATATAACGACCCGACCGATTGTTTTGAGCATTTATACTTCGCTCATTTTTTTGAGGGCATGAGTAGCTCCGTATGATGTATTATGACTTATGTGAATCGTTGGTTTTGGTTTCAGGTCATTCGGAATCGAATTTGGAAGAATGGATTTCATGGTTGAAGCTTTAAATTGGGAGAGTTGACCAAGTTTGACTTCTTAGAATTTGACCTCGGGTTGGAATTTTGATGGTTCCGTTAGCTCCGTTGGGTGATTTTGGATTTGGGAGTGCGTACGGATTGTGATTTGGAGGTCCGTGGTTGAATTTGGCTCAAAATGGCGAAAGTTAAAATTTTGGAAAGTTTGATTGGGAGTGGACTTTTTGATATCGGGGTCGGATTCAGATTCCGGAAGTTGGAGCAGGTCCGTAATGTCGAATGTGACTTGTGTGCAAAATTTGAAGTCAATCGGACGTGATTTGTAGGTTTCGGTATCGGTTGTGGAAGTTTAAAGTTTCAAAGTTAATTGAATTCGAATTGAGGTGTGATTCATCGTTCCGATGTTGTTATGTGTGTTTTGAGGCCTCGAGTAGGTCCGTGTTATGTTACGGGACTTGTTGGAATGTTTGGACGGGGTCCCGAGGGGCTCGGGCATGTTTCGGATTGATTTCGGATCATTTTTCTTCATTTTGGTACAGTTGTGTTCTGCTGTTTTTCTGGTGTGTCAGTTCTTCATCGCATTCGCGTGGCAAGTGTCACGAACGGGTAGTGTATTTTGATGGAAACAACAAATTGTTCTTCGCGATCACGAAGTATGTCCCGCGTTAGCGTAGAGTTGGGGCAATTCCTCTTCACGTTCGCGTATGGAGGATCGCGTTCGCGAAGTGTTGAGGTTGGCAAGTGGGAATTTGAGCGTTCTTCTATGCGATCGCGTAAGGTAAGTCGCGTTCGCGAAGCTTTGGCAACAATGTTCATCGTGTTCGCATGGGGTGTATCGCGAACACGTAGAGTCGTTTTGTGGCAGTTTGAGTTTTATTCATCGCGAACGCGATGGAGTTTCCGCGTTCGCGAAAGAGGAGGCCTGGGCAGATTATAAAGTACTCTATTTCGAGGGTTTCAGCCATTTTTACATTTTTGGAGTTATGGAGCTCGGATTGAGGCGATTCTTGAAGCAATATTCACCATATAAATTGGGATAAGTGTTCTCGACTCGATTTTGGTTATATTCCATGAATCTATCTTCGATTTTAGCTTTTGGTTGATGAATTTTAAAGAGGAAATTGGGGGGGTTTCGGCCTAAAGTTTCATAATATGAAATTTTTAGTTTTGAACATCGAATTGGGGTCGGATTTGAGTGAAACTAGTATGGTGGGACTCGTAATTGAATGGGTTGTTGAATTTTGTAAATTTTGTCAGGTTCAGAGGTACGAGCCCGGGTTGGGCTTTTGATTCAAGATTTGATATTTTTCGATCGGGATTGGTTGTTTTAGCATTGTTTGATGTATTTGAGTTGTTTTTGGTTACTTTCGAGCCGTTCGGAGGTCAGAACGCGCCTGATGGCATCTTTGGAGCATCGCTTGGCTTGCTCAGCATTGGTATTGGCTTGATCGAGGTAAGTAATTCTTCTAATATTGGAGATGAGGGTATGAACCCTGACTATATGTCTTATGTGATTGGTGCTGAGGTGACTCACATGCTAGATGACGGGCGTGTGGGCGTGCACCGTGTGAACTGTGACTCCGTTAGTTCTATGGTACTGTGTAATTTCCTGAACTTATATGTAATCATGAAATCTCTACGTACTAGAGTTATCGAGCTGTGATCCATGTTAGAAGCCATGTCTAGGTTACATGCTTATTCCGTTGGGACCCATTGAGGTCATTTCTGCTATTGAGTTATCTGCTTTCATTTCATTACATACTCAGTCATACACATTCAGATGCATATCATATCTCAGTCTCTATTGTTATTTATTGATGCATCATATCATTGTTTCCGGGCTAGTATCATGACATTGTGAGCCCGTGGGAGAGAGACTAGAGAGATTGATAACTGAGTGAGGCCGAGCGCCTGATTATGAGTGATATTATGGGATCGGGCTGCACGCCGCATCATGTTATATTGATTATATTATGGGATCGGGCTGCACGCCGCAACAAGTTATATTGATTTGTTCCATGATTGGCTTGATATAGTGCTTGGACTGAAGGAGCCCCTCCGGAGTCTGCACACCCCAATGAGAGCGGTTGAAATTATTGAGGGATGGAATTTTCTTGGACATGGATCTTGTCCGAAGCATTATATACCTGGAGATGGATCTCCTCCACGGGATGGATTGGCCTTACTCGGTACTGGGTGACTGATGATCAGTTGATATGTATATTCCGGGAAGGATCTTCCCTGGGCCGAATTGGCCATATACAGTACCGAGTGATTGGGCATGATGAGTGGAATATGTGAGAAAGTGAGATTGAGTACTTTGAGAGTGAGAGTACGTAATCATCTCTGAGATACATTGCATTGACATGCACACATGACATACATGCATATAGATGTATTTTCCTCATGCCAAACGGTATCACATCATTCATGATTTCTCACACATGTTGACAGATGAGCATAATGATGTATTTGTTTTACACTGGTTATCTCGAAAGAAAATGATATATCTTATTTATTATGGAAAGGATTTTGAAAAAATTATTGTTTTCAAACTTATTCATATTTTTGGAAACTCCGGTAAACGATTTGGGTTTTCATTGATGTACTTGAAAAGCAGAACTATTTTCAGAAATCATGTTTTTGTTGAGCATTTGATTGTTGAGTTACTTCTGGTATTACTTGATTTATGTTGTTATGAACTATTGTTAGTTATTGAAGTGAGAACCCGACCTTGGTACAAGCTCGTCACTACTTTTAACCTAAGGTTAGGTTTGTTACTTATTGATTACATGGGGTCAGTTGTAATCATACTACACTTTTGCACCTTACGTGCAGATGTGGATGGGTTGCTGATGTTGTTGTGTTCGATGGGAGCTGGATTGAAGATGTACCCGCGTCCCGGTTATAGCTGCCTCTTGTTCGTGGTAACCTTAGATCTATAAAACTCTGTTTATGTACTTTTCAAACAGACTATGTATTTATTTCATATCCGCTTTGTAAACTCTATTCTTAGAAGCTCATGATTTGTACTACCAATTCTTGGGGAATGTATTAGATTTAGATATTTCTTTACTTAATTGCTTTATTAATTGTTATTAGAATTGGTTAGTGGTTAATTGGCTTACCTAGCGGGTTTGGTTATGTGCCATCACGACTAGTCGGATTTTGGGTCGTGACAACTATGTGTTGTTACCTTTGACTAAATGGTGTTTGAAACTAAAATTGATATGTATGTATTTGGCCTTTCATATAGAAGCCTATTAATAACCATTTCTTTTGTGTACATAACCGACTTCGCTTTTGATTTTGGCGAACTGATGAGGATGAAACGGATAAGACAAGCTCTCAAAGATACAAATGAAAGGTTGTCAAAAACAATATTAAGGCAAAAGAGCAAGGACAAAAGAAAAAATGTCTAACAATAAAATGGTTTGCTCATGACTCATGAGACCCAAAAGAACCTAGAGCTCTGATACTAAGTTATCACGACCCAAAAGAACCTAGAGCTCTGATACCAAGTTGTATCTAGCCTAATCCCGGAGAAGTAGTGACGAGGGGTCGACATCGACACTTACTAGAGTTCCAATAAAGCAATATAAAAAATCATAAGCAAATATGAAGCACACATAAATTTCTTTTAAAGGTATGAATTTCCCAGTCTTGTATTCTACCTCAACAGCTCAGATATATCAAGTGCCAGTGTCAAACGGATAATAAATACCATATAAAATGCTAGGCATCCGAGGAAGGATAACCTCGTGAATATTCGGACTGCCAGCGAAATAACGCACGATTATGCCGAGGTCGTTCGACCCGATCCAGAATAATATGTACACTGCCGAGGGTAGAGCGGCAAGAACCATAGATGCATCTATTATACTGCCGAGGCATTCGGGCCGCTCAATAAGAAAGGAAGAAAATTATCGAATTACGAGACACGTTCATACAATACAGTACATGAGCACAAAATGAATATAACCTTTACCGTTTCTCAAATAACTTGCCAACAACTCAAGGTGATAAGGCTCGGCCTAATATATACATATATTTCTAAATCAATTTCAATTATAAATTCAATTAATTAAGCAAGCAAAATGAGTTCAAATAATTCAAATATTACATTATAAAGTCCTAAGTCTACCCGGACATAAACATGCTTTAGCTACGTACGGACTCTCGTCACCTGTGCGTACGTAGCACCCACAATTAGTAGCACATAACAATTACATCACCTAGGGGGTAGTTTCCCCCTCACAAGGTTAGACATGAGACTTACCTTGCTCCGAAGTTCCATAACCGGCTCCAACGCCTCTCTAACACCTCAACTCAAAGCCAAACGTTTCGAAACTAGTCAAACAACATGCAAATCAATCAAAATATACTCCAATGCAAATAATTTAACAATATATAATAATTCTCAACTCCGCTCGAAAAGTCAACAAAGTCAACCCTCCAGCCCACGTGCCCGGATTCCTAAAATTCTTGAAGATAAACTTCACTCATAATGCCACAAACTCAAATATATAATTTATTCCTAATTCCATGTCCAATTTCTTGGTAAAAATCCAACAATACCAAATTCTAAGTTTTTCTCTTAAAATCCCATAATTTCCATAAATATTCATGTTTTAATTCACATATAAACCATGTATTTAACTCACAAAGTGTAGAAATCACTTACCTAAAGTCGTCTCTCATGGAAGGAATGAGATGAAAATGAGCCAAACCCCCTAAGATAGCTCCTGCCCAGGTATTAACCCTTCAAAATCGTGGAAATTCTTTGTGATCGCGAAGCACAACTTTTCTCAGCTCAAAATTTCCCTTCGCGATCGCAGAAAACCAATAGCGATCGCGAAGAGCAAGCTTCCCAACTCCTCCAGATAGCCTTTACTATAATGGTCATAACGTTTCGTAAGAAAATTCAAATGATAAATGGTTTGATGTTCTGAAAACTAGACACCAAGGGCTATATATTTTATTTTTTGATCATCTCCAAATTCCTTATAGATTGAAAGTTATAAGCTTCCAAAATCAGCCCTTTGCAGCAGAAATTGCTTCTTCGTGAACGTGAATCTGCCTCGACGAACGCGATTTACAGACCCCTTTCTCCCATTTTTCTCTTCGCGAACATGACCCTTTCCTTGTGAACGCGAAGAAGGTTTACTAGACCTCAGAAAATAGCAGCTCAATATGGCGAAACGACCCATATAACTTTTGAAATACACCCGAGATGCCCGGGACCCCGTCCAATCACACCAACAAGTCCCAATACATGACACAAACCTGCTTGAGGCCTCAAATCACACAAAACAACACCAAAACTATCGACGATCAAAATATTTCTTTAAATTTTCAAACTTCAATGAACGCATCTGAGTCATACTTAAACATTCCAGAATGACGCCAAACTTTACGTACAAGTCATAAGTTACGATATGAACCTATTCCAAGGCCTCGGAACCTCAACGGACGTTGATAACACCAAAGTCCACTTCAAATCAAACTTAGGAAATTCTTAAACTTTCAAAATGCTAACTTTCTATATTAAGCGCCGAAATGCCCTCCGATCACCCGATACTCAACCCGAACATACACCAAAGTTCAAAATCATCATACGAACCTATTGGAACCTTCAAATCCTGATTCCGAAGTCGTTTACTCAAAAGTCATACCTCAGTCAATTCTTCCTACTTAAAGCTTCCGAAATTAGAATTTTCCATCTGAATCAACTCTGAACTTCCCGAAATTCGATTCCGACTACGCGTACAAGTCATAAAACATGAAGTGAAGCTACTCCAGGCCTCAAACCGCCGAACAATGCACTGGAGCTCAAAATGAACTATTGGATAATTACATTCTCCCCACTTAAACATACGTTTGTCCTCGAACGTGCCAAGAATTGTTCCGGAGTTGTCCAAAATCACTATTTAACACCTCGTTCACCTACCCGCGCCATCACAACCCATGTGAGCACTTTAGCTCGAGCTAGACTGAAGATCCTCCCTATAACCTTGGCTAAGAAGCCTAAGAACCAAATTCTAACATCCGGAATTCTCGACGAGACCCGATTCTAACATACGAACACCACATCAATCACTACACACTGTACAAAAATATGATCACGCAATTTTGCTGAAATCACACCATGCACCGCATAATTCGTATGCCCATAATAACATCATGCGACCACAATATATGCAATTTCACGAATCCGATGCCCGCAATACGCCTCATAATACATGCAAGCCTTGTTCCAACTCTCGCAATACTTCTACGATGAAAGAGATGTATAGAAACTCATAACCACCTACTAAAACAATAAATCATGGGGTCTCTCCACCTGACAGGAGCCATTACCTCATTCTGAACTGAATAGCAATATTTGCTCTTTAATATACCCTAAATAACTCCGATCGCATTGATCCCAGGTCCAATAATCTCGTCTCACCCAGTACAAGTTGCTCGGGCAATAAGCCACCTCAAACACCATCTAGAATCTAATATGATGCCACCAAAGAGCCAATAAGATACAACTCGAATATGACCCATAGGAAAGAACGAACTCTGGCAAAGAACTATCAAGCCTACATAACGAATAAAACGACCAACAACTGCTATGAACCTTCCTCAGAGATAAGAAACAAGACACACAAAAATAAGTATAGGGAACCGTATGCAACATCTCACTATTGCGTCGTGCAACTAAATCAAAATATGACCTGTTGTGGCATGCAACCTGATCTAAATATAACCTGTGGCGGCGTGCCACACGATCCAAACAATATACATATGGCGGCGTGCCATCCGATCCACTCATAACAATAAATAAGGAAACACCCATCAAGCTGAAATGCTTATACTTACAAAATGCCCGAATACCGATCACAAGCATGCCAGGTGCATAATACAACCTTGGGGAGACTGATAGTGCCATATGCTACAAAAACCCAAGTACGACCAAGGTGCAATAAATGACCTACATCTCGAGAGCCATCTTGCTCATATAATACCACAAGCTACACGGGATCACAACATATTTGTGAATAATCAAGCCGTCTCACAACCCACCTGGCACAATAGAGTATTACATGGAATAGCTGACGATGGGAATAACATCCAATGCCCAAAGACTCCTCGGTAATAAATGCTATGCCGAATGAACACATCCGACCTGACGTAGAGAACACATTCACATTAGACCCACTAACAAACCTCAAACTAATTTTGATCATACCATATTGCGCCAACAAACTTTCAAGGATCCACAATGGCCCTATTCGTGACGCACACGAGCAGCTATCCAATCCGGAACAAACTTCCACAGTCCACAACCAAAGGAATAGAACGCCTTTCCGACATAAACTCTTACATTAGCGATAGTACCAGAATCTCCATACTTGGTTTCAATCCTTAACAATCAAGTGACTAACATGCTACACTTATACAATTCTCCCGTGGGATATACTCCCACTACCTTTCGCACCAGGTAGAAAAGTACGCACCTCCATACCACCAACCGTACTAATTCTGTAAAGCAAATCATGAATCCGCAAATCAACACACAATGCCTCTTCCACATGACACCCTTCTCAGGCGACACTAACTTAATGCTAGCTTACTCTAAACATAAGAATTCTTCCCGGCCCATCCGAACTGGTGACATTCTTATCAACACCGAGCCGCAACCTTGATCCTGAACCTCCAATTCTTATGCTGCTCACTGCACCTATCATGCTGCTACGCGAGAGTACAAGAATTCCTCATAACCCATGAACTACTAGTAGAATAAATACTTCATTGTCTATAAACCTTTCACTTAACTCCTTTTAGAAGAGCCATTGCAACACGCAACACGTAACTGAATTCCCACGATCGCAGAAAATACAAACCTTAAGTCGTGGTATAAATCGCCATAACTCTTTCGGGATCCATTTACACAACAAGGCCATAGGAATCGAATACCTCCCAAATTAAGAAAATTACGGTGGTCGTCAAGCCCGTACGTATAACCACAAATCATCTGTATAACTTAACACGCCGAAGGTACTGATCATTGGCACAATCATGCTGATTCAAACCATTACTAACCGACCCCACTTCCTCCAATTTACTCTAGACTTGCCTTAGAAATAATAATAGCTACCTCATACCCTCCTTATGCGCACACTAACATTTCCAACTGGTACACTCATTATGAAAGATCCTTTACGAATTCGAAGTTGTTTTCTCCTATTTCTCCAATACTGCACCGCATACCCGATGATAACATAGAACACTCCAAGTCCCTTTCATAATCCACTGCAAAAACTTGACCCTTAACCACATAACGGACCCGAAATCCTTAGGCATTGCACTTTAATTCTTGAACCCACTAGAACCGTTGTTGAGAGTCACCCACTCTGACCTGGTACCGAATATAATCAAACTCCTATGCTCTGTTAGGATATGAACACTCCCAAAGAAGCAACCAGATGAATTCCTTTCCTTGTACATCAGATCCACAAGAAGCATAAACTCTGAGTCTTCCCAAAATCCGCACATGAATCGATAAGGACATATAAAGCACACATTCATAGATGCAAGCAGGCTCCGATACCAATTGATGGGAAACAGGTATGAACAACGGAAGCAAATAGCCAAGATCATTTGCATCTAATATAGACAACACATAATCACAGATTCTAATCAAAACATAAAATCGATACTTATCTTTTGAAGCATGACCGCGATCGAAAAAAGAGCCTTCGAGTGAGAGCAAACACCGTCCACGAGATCATCCTCCGGTTCCATAGTCTTCTGTTGTATGACCCAAATGATAACCGGAATTGGCAGAACTCGTGTGGGCGAGTTTCTCCTAGGAAATCCGTATAGTAAAAAACCATAGCCTCCTTATGGTATAAGACCTCTTTATATAGCCACAGGGTTTAGGGTTTAAAACCTTTTCCTAAACCTGTTGGGTCTTCCTTTTCCACCAACAAAATATGATTCCATTTAATTCCTAATTATTAGGGCACAACAGGGACCACAATATTTAATTAACGACGCTTTCTATTATGGACTTAATTCGAAATATCTAAATTAATACTACCATAATAAATTACTAATTATTCCACTAAAAATTCGCAACTACACTCAACTCAATTTCAAACTTCTTACATTAAACCTTATTTAACTCCCCATGTTAAGAATCAGATACTAATCAAATAAATTAAATTACTGACAATTTAATTCATTGATTATTTCCTTTAGACTTTCGCTTAACTTATTTCATATGACAGATACAAAATCCACCTGCAGGGTTTACACATGAAAACTTATAAGCTTTCATAAAGGCGTATCATCAATCTCTAGACCGAGACATGGATTCCATCAACTAACTATTACTTCACCAATGTATATCATCATTGTCCAATTTACTAGGCATATTGATCCACAAAAGAATCTCGCCTTTTAATAAATCAAAACAATAAATAATATACACAACTAATAATAATTATATCAAGATTAAGAGTATAATTATATTTAATGGCTAGAGAATTTATTTTATTAAGTAAGTATAAAATACTTATCTCTACTTGGTCCGTTCAATACATACAAAATATACTATCACAAGAAGTCGGAATTAAACCATTTCCATAATCAAGATAAATTATATTTAATCTTGTACTACAATCATTTCTGATGGTTTGTCCAATTCCATCATTAGATTGTGAACGTGATCGTTATACTTATAATAACCGATGATTTAATCTTCTATGTATAAGATAAACTCTATATACTAAATCATCTACTATATAAGTAAAGGATACAAACGAATATATGATCTATTTAAATTTTTTATGAAAATTGAATAAATAATTTTGTTCCATAATAAATACTGTATCCAAACCAAAATTCATGGTTAATAGTATATATCCCAACAATATCCCACTTAGACTTTTAACCATGACAATTATTAGAATATACTATATCTAAATGCATGGTTAATAGTATATGCCCTAATAATCTCCCAGTTAGACTCATAACCATGCATCTATAACTTTCACAGCTATCCTTTTGCATGACTATAAAAAGTCTCTGCCAATAAGCTTTTACTAAAAGGAACTGTCATGACCCAAAACCAACCCGACGTGATGGCGCCTATCATAGTACTAGGCCAACCGACTAGTTAGACATTTTCAACACTTTAAAGCTTTGAAAGATACGAAAACAGTTTAATTTAAAGAAAATCTTCTGAAAGACAAGATAGGAAGTCATCTCAATACATAATCTCTCCCCAAATCGGGGTGTCACCGAGTACATGAGCATCTACATAATGATATAGTCTGGTACACCATCTAGAAAACAAAACAGAAACATAAAATGAAAGATAAGGGAGAAGAGTCAAGGTCTGCGAACACCAAGCAGCTACCTCGATGATCTCCGAAGGTCCGGACTCCTCAACTCAGCAACCGTCGTGACCGGAAGCACCTGGATCTACACGAGGCGCAGGATGTAGCATGAGTACAACCAACTCAATAAGTAACAAATCTAACCTTGAGACTGAAAGTAGTGACGAGCTCTAACAATACAGTAGAGATATAGAATTTAGAAAATGTAGAAAAGTGGACATGCTTCCAGGTTCGACAGTTAAGTTTAGCACATGTAAAAATAGGCCAAGTGTGGCTGATAATATGAAAATGACATCTCTATATCTACATGCCAAGGTGAATACCGTATGTGGTGTAATACCGTGGAAGCCTCATGTACTCACACTCTCAGAATACTCCATCACTCAATATTGTATATGACCATTCCAGCCTAGGAAAGATCCATCCCCAAATATATATACATCAACTCACAGTTAGTCACTTAGTATTGTATAAGGCCATTCCATCCCTAAATATGAATGATTCGGGCAAGATTCATCCCTTAATATAAGTCAATTGCGCTCACTGTGGCTGTGCAGACTCCGGAGGGGATCCTTCAGTCCAAGCACTATAATAAGCCAGATCCAGACATAAATGAATAAAACATGCTGTGGCGTGCAGTCCGATCCCATAATATCACTCACAATCAAGCCCTCTGCCTCACTCAATCACCAATTTCTCCAGTCTCTCGGGCTCACAACGCTCATACTAAGCAGCCCTAATCAATGATATGAGATGTGACAATGTACAATAAAGAGACTGAGATATCATATTAATGATGAATACGGCTGAGTACTGGAATGCAATCAAACAATTAACTCAATAGTACGGAACAACCACTGTGGGTCCCAACAGTACCAGCATATAGCCTAGACATAATTTCTAAGCATGATTGAAAATCCAATTACTTTATCACATGATGAAAATATGGATAATAACAAGGTAAATCAACTATACAGTTCCATGGAATCGAACAAGTCACAGTTCATATGGTGCACGCACACACACTCGTCACCTCAGCACCAATCACATAACACATAATTCAGGGTTTTATATCCTCAAGACTAAGTTTAGAAGTGCTACTTACCTCAAACCATGAAAATTGCTACTCCAGTGTGCCATTGCCTCGCGAAACATCCTCGGGCTGCCCCGAATCAAGCCACAAACAGTTCGATACAATCAACACGAGCAAAAAGAATCAAGTCTATAAGAAAACACTAAGTTTTGAATTAAATTCAAAAGTCGACTCAAAAATCAACCCCCAGCCCACGTCTCGGAATCCAATAAAAGTCTCAAAATCTAAAAGCGCATTCAACCACGAGTCCAACCATACCAAATTTACCAAAATCCGACACCAAATCGCCACCCAAATCCCCAAATCAAACTCTCTAAATCCCTAGCCTCAAACTCCCAAATTTCACATTAAATACACACAAACTAGGTAGGAAAATCAGCGGGGAAACACAATTACTGAATAAATTAGACCACAAGTGACTTACCTCAAGAAATCCCCCGAACATCCTCTCAAGAATCGCCAAATCCCGAGCTTGAAATGTTTAAAATGGTGGAAATCTCGGAACCATAACACCGCCCAGGCTTTTCGCACATGCGAGCCAAATATCCGCACATGCGGAACCGCTTTTGCGGAAAATTCTCCACTTCTTGGGGAAATCACTTAAATCCCCAGGGCCCGCATCTGCGCTCCAGGTTCCGTACCTGCGAAAGTGCTTCTACTGCCCATTATCCGCTTTTATGGAAATAACCCATCTCCTCTTCTACGCATATGCGGAGCCTTGCTCGCACTTGCGGGCTCACAGATATGGCTTACCCCTCGCACCTGAATCCTACCCCAGGCCGGCCTAGCTCCGCACCTGCGGCCAACCCCTAGCAGGTGCGATCACACCAGAAAACTCCCAACTTCAGCAATGCACAAAGTCTCATTTTCGATCTGGTAACCATCCGAAATCAACCCGAGGCCCTCGGGATCTCAACCAAATATACCAACTAGTCTTAAAACACCATACAAACACCCTAATTCAAGCCTATTGAAATTAAGGAATTCCAACTTCTACAAACGACGTCGAAACCTATCAAATCATGTCCAATTGAGCCAATATTTTACACACAAGTCACAAATGACATCACAGACCTACTCCAACTCCAAAAACTCCAATCTGAGCCTGGTAACCTGTTATATCTCGCGTTTTTATACGTTAAAGTTTTGTTGTAAGTTAATCGACGTAAGTTCGGGAATGAGGTTATTTTGGGATTATAGGCATTATGTTATTTCAAACACATGATGAGTAAATTCGTGAAAGACAGAGGGTGAGCAAAATAGAAGAAAATGAGTTTCGTAGAAGTTTGGCAATTTGGATAAAATATGGTCCAAGCTATAATACCCCGTATTTATGGACTAGTGCCATACAAGGTACCATATGACCATGATAGTATGATGTATAAGGTGTATTAAAAATGAGTATTATTTTAAGTAGTTTGAGATAATTTTTAATTACGTGGGTAATTGATTAATTATTGGTTTAATGGAAAATTAACCATGTAATTACGTATTTGTGGATAATTGTAGGTGGGGACAAAGCCCCCCCCCCCACCCCCCACGTGGCAGCAAGTAGAGGAAGTTAATAGTGACTCTTGACTTAGGCAATTAAATTAGGAGGACACTTGGATAATGTCCTTAGCCATTCCTTGCAAACAGAATATCCTAAACTCAGTGATCTCCATAGTTGGACTTAGTCATTTATTTGCCTTTATTTCTCATCATCTTCTTGATAATTTCATTCATTTTCTTGTGTAAAATGTCTCGACAATCCAAAGAAGGATTCATAAGTTCATTACAAATTAGTGGGATACTTCTCATAGAACTATGAATAAGTGAGACTAGAAAGGGAAGTCATATTAATCATGCCTACACTTATCTTGAATTAATATCAAAATTTATTTGGTAAGGGAGTTATACAGAAAGGCAAAGCCAAGAACGAAGGTGAGAGAATTTTGAAATTCATACGAGATTCCATATTATAATAGCAACGGGATTTTGCGATTCTAAGGTAGTACAGTGCAATCCTTCTCAAGAATATCATACGGATTGTTTCCTACTCCAGGTAGGTTAAGGTTAAGCCCTTCCTTAATTTTGGCATGATCTCGTAACTACATGTTTTTGATAATGAGGCATAAAGAGACGTTCATACTCCTAAATTTATATACATTATCCTAGTCTCATAAGTTACAGTATTTTCCCTTATCGGGACTTCATATTCGATTGAGTATTGTCTTCTTCCAGTCAAGAGAGTGGAGGGTCTATATATATACAGTATTACAGTATATTCCCCACCATCGTGCTATAATCAGTGGGCAGGCCCCTATTGGGCAACCTCTAATTAGATGGTAAGTTATATACCGAGCCTACTATGGCCGAGCGCCTATGAGCGAGCCTATTACGACGGAGCAATTACACGTTCCGAGCCTTATAGGGCCGGACACTTATTTTACTTACTATATTGAGAGAGTTGAGTTAGTATCAGCAGGTAAGTATATTTCCGAATCATCTTTAACTCCCAGTTACTTTCAGTTATTATATTATCAGTTCAGTTTCAGGTTTCAGTTATTTTATTGCCTTGCATACTCGGTACATTATTTTGTACTGACGTCCCTTTTTCTGAGGACACTGCATTTCATGCGTGCAGGTTCAGACAGACAGGCGGGTAGACCTCCTCAGTAGGTGTTTCCCGAGTTCATCTTTATCGGTAAGCTCCACGTCTTTCGGAGTTTTCGGGTCTAGAAGTTTTGGGTACATCTTGTGTATATATGTATATATATTATGGGTAGGTCTGGGCCCTGTTCCGATCACGGTACATCTATCAGTAGAGGCTTGTAGACATAACTTGTCAGTTAGTGCAGTATGTTGGGCTTGTAGGGCTTGTATGTATATTTTGTTGGTTTGTTAGTAGTAGTTATGACGGCCTTGCCGGCCTAACTTTATATTGATGTTTAGTCAGCATTGGTTTCCATTTCTTCGCAAATTGTCTTGCAATGTGGCCCATGGCCAAAGTATGACATTACATGTTCAGATTCCCTTAGTCGCAAGTTGGTACGCAAGGATAGGTGAGGTACCGAGTGCCGGTCTTGCCCCCAGGTTCGGGGCGTGAAAAAAATAGTATCAGAGCAATTCTGTCCTAGGGAGTCTAAAAGCCGTGTCTAGTAGGGTCTTGTTTATAGATGTGTTGTGCGCCACATTATATAAGCAAGGGGCTACAGGGCATTTAGGAGTTGGTTACCCTTCTTTCAAATCTAAATCGTGCTATAGAACTAAGTTATAGGAAATTTGAGTTAAACTTGCGTGTTGGCATTTGCATGCACAAATGACGGTGACTAGGAAGACTACGACTAGTCAGAGGAGACATACAACAGTAGGTGAGGGGACCAGCAGGGTACCCCCAGTAGATGGGGCCCAATCGGAGGCGCATGGAGAGACCCCTACCCAGCCATTACCGGCTCATCCACCACATGAGGAGATTCCTAGGGAGACCGCATATATAGTTCCCCCTCTACTTCCATCAGATCAGGAATTGAGTAGTGCGGTGCATTTGTTGACACAGTTGGTAGCTACCCAGCAACATGCTAGGGCATCCGCTAGCGCAGGATCTTCTGAGGGGTCTGGGAGTTCAAGGTTCCGAGTGTTTATTGCTTTGAGTCCCCCAGAGTTCACGGGGACATATCAGAGGGAGGACCCGCAGGATTTCATAGATCAACTTTATAGGATCTTTCAGGTTATGCATGCCACGGAGAAAGAGGCAGTTGAGCTAGTCGTTTTTCGACTCCGAGATATAGCCATCCTTTGGTACGAGGGATGAGAGAGGTCTAGGGGACGTGATGCACCTCCAGCTATTTGGGAGAATTTTCCAGATGCCTTCCTTGACAAGTACTTATCGCGGGAGATCCGACAGGCTCAAGTCGATCAGTTTCTAGCCCTCAAGCAGGGCAATATGAGTGTTCGGGAGTATAGTCTCCGTTTTGACTCATTGGTGTGATGACCCAAAATTTCATCTTTAAATTTAATAATTAATTATGTGTTCTAAGACCTTTAAAAGCACTATTTATCATTCCTCGACTTGCGTGCACAGTCCGTAAAATTTTCTGGAAAGTTTTTATGTGAAAAATGGATTAAAATATGAATTAGAGCTTTAAAAACTCAACTGAGTTGACTTTGGTCAACATATTTAGCAAACGTACTCGGATCACTGCTTTGACAGTTCCGGTAGGTCCGTATCGTGAATTGGGACTTGGGCGTATGCCCGGAAACAAATTCTGAGGTCCCTAGCCCGAGATATGGAATTTTGATAAAAAATTAAAAGTTTAAGTTGAAATAGTGGCCGGATGTCGAATTATGTGCAAACGACCCCGGAATAGAATTTTGATGATTCCAATAGCTCCGTATGGTGATTTTTGACTTAAGAGCGTGATTGGAATTTTATTTGGAAGTCCATAGTAGAATTAGATTTGAAATGCCGAAAGTTGAATTTTTGGGAAGTTTAACCGAGGGGTTGACTTTTTGATATCGGGGTCGAAATACGATTCTGAAAATTTGAGTACCTCCGTTATGTCATTTATGACTTGTGTGCAAAATTCGAGGTAAATCGGACATGATTCGATAGGTTCCGGAGTCATTTGTAAAAATTAGAAATTTCAAAGTTCATTAGGACTTAGAAGAAATAGCTGAAGTTTCTGCCCTCTGCTGCATTCGCACCTGCGGAAATTCTATCGTAGGTGCGAGCTCGCAGAAGCAAGCCTGGCAAGTGCAGATGCGCAAATGGACTATGGGGCAATGGTCGCAGGTGCGAGGGAAATTCCGCACCTGCGTGAGCGCAGATGCGGAGGGACGTGCGCAGAAGCGGCCTGCGCATGAGCGCAAACAGGCGCGCAGATGCGAGACTTTTTCCGCACATGCGGTTGGCGCAGAAGCGGCCAAGTTGCCGCAGATGCAAAAATTCCTGGACAGTACAAAAACACAGGGGTTCCGAGCTTTTGCCATTTTTTGAGAATTTCAAGCTCGAGTTGGGCGTTTTTGAGCAAGGTTTTCACGGGAAAACTTGAGGTAAGTCCCTTGTGATCATTTCTACTCCATAATATTGAATTATCATCAAATAATCCGACTAGATTACATATTTTTGAGGTGTAAATCGAGGGTTGGAACTTAGGGATTTAAAAATAAGATTTGAAGCTTTGAGGGTCGAGTTCGGGTCGGATTTTGATAAAATTGGTATGGTTAGACTCGTGGTTGAATGGGCTTTCGGATTTTGTAAGTTTTTTCGAGTTCCGAGATGTGGGCCCCACATGCCATTTTTGAGTTAATTTTGGATTTTTATTGAAAAATGTAGAATTTTCTTACAGAATTAATTTTATAATTTTTGTTGACTTTATTGAATTAATTATGACTAGATACGAGTCGACCGAAATTAGAAAATCGAGAAAAAAATATACTACTTGGTTAAATTGGAGCAAGTCGATGTAAGTGACTTGTCTAACCTTGTGTGGGAGAAATTTTCCCTAGGATTGGTATTAATTATAATGTGATGAAAGTCGTGTACACGAGGTGACGAGTGTGTATACGGACAAAATGTGAAGGATTATGTTTTTAAATTGTGAATATCACTGTTGCATATTAACTAATTTATTAAATCTTGTTATATTCTCCATCATTGATTTGATTTGTATACTTTAAATTTGCTTGGCCTTTTCCTACTAATTGTTATACCTGTTTAGTTATAACTTGGTTTCTTTTATTCTGTGCATTATTTGAAGGGTGATTTCTTTAAATTAAACATTATTAAAATGAAGTATTTGACATTTTAAATTTGATATTGAAGCAACGTATTAAAGGTTTTGAAATATTATTTTCCTGAATTATTTATTCTTGAATATTTTGTAAGATTTTTGTACTCATTGTGATGGAGCCGTGAGCTCTTTATTGTAGAAAAATATTATTGATGATTTATTTTGGCATGAGTTGTGAGCTCTTTATTGTGGAAAAATATTATTGTTGAATTATTTTGGCAAGTTACATTATTTGAGCACTTGAGGTGTAAATTGTGATATATTGTGATATTGATACGCATGCGGTGGTATAATGTCTGGGTATTGAAACACATGTAGTGAGATAAGGGTATCTTGATACGCGTGGCTAGTAGGGGAAACTACTAGAAGTCATGCAGTGTGATAGGGATGGCTAAAACATGGGATGTTTTTTCGGAAAAACTATTTTCTTTAAAATAAATTGTGAAGGCTCCCATGGTGAGATAAGGAAATGAGATATTGTGAATTTATTTATGATTTGGGACTACGAGGTGTTCCTCGGTAGTGCCCTTGTTGATATTGATTTATGGCCATAGTTGCCTTCGATTAATTGTTGTGATTTTTATAAAGTTGAAAGAAATTCTGTTTTGATTCCACGAGATATTATTTGCAATTATTTGATGTCATTAAATGTGACATACTAATTGATTCATTTCCATAGTCATTTTATCTTATTAAATTATTTAAACATTTTTCCATGTCATTATCTATTCTCCAGTAGGGCCTGACCTGACCTCGTCACTACTCTACCGAGGTTACGCTTGGCACTTACTAGGTACCGATGTGGTGTACTCATACTACGCTTCTGCACATCTTTTTGTGCAGATCCAGGTACATCTTACCAGTCTAGATGTCAGTGAGTTACCTGCGCACAGAGACTTTGAGGTATATCTGCCAGCGTCCGCAGACTCCAGAGTCCCCTTCTATCATTTTATGTTGTTTCCTTATTTTTCTTTAGACCTTGATACATCGAAACATTGAGAATATATTTTTAGAAGCTTATGACTTATTTCTACCTGGTTTTGGGAGTTAAAATTATTTGAATTGTACTTTATTTATTTCAGATATTTATGATTATTTCACATTGATAGGCTTACCTAGTCTTAGATACTAGGTGTCATCACGACCTCATACGGAGGGAATTTGGAGTCGTGACAATTAACCAGATATGCACCATCTATAGTTGCTACTATGCGGGATAGGATCCACAGGTTTATAGCAGGATTGGCTCCAGACTGGACCAAGGCATGTGCCGTCGATGCATTGTAGGATAGTATGGATATCTCCCGGATTCAGGCATTCGCCCAGAATGTAGAAAGGGGTAGGCGTCGACAGCAGGGTACATAGAGGACTGAGTCAGGACAGTGTAAGAGGATGAGATTTGCCAAGTCTCAGGAGCAGTCTCAGGGTAGTTATAGGCCACAGTACTTCAAACGGCCACCTAGGCCTCCGCCACCTAAGTTACAGGGTTATAGGTATGACCGATATACTCAGTCAGGACCAGGTGACAGCTCACGGGCATCGGGTTTGCAGCGAGAGCGAGGTTCAGGGTAGACATGGTCATTTCCACCGTGGTGTGACATCTGTGGTAGAGGACACTTGGGCCAATGTCGAGCCGGTTCTGGGGCATATGATGCGAGATTGCCCAAATAGAGATTCTGGGGGTATGGAACAACCAGCGAATTCAACAATAAGATCATCTATGTCCGTGCATCCTTCAGGGCGCGAGTCTCAGTCTTCGGCTAGTAGAGGTCAAGGCAGAGGTAGAGGTTCCAGTTCAGGTAGTAACCAGAATCATAACTATGCTTTAGCGGGTCGACAGGACCAAGAGTCTTCACCAGACGTTGTGACAGGTATGTTGACCATTTGCTCTCACGATGCTTATGCCTTGATAGACCCAGGATCTACTTTATCGTGTATTACCCCAGTTGTCCCAGGGAAGTTTAGTATAGTGCCTGAAACACTAAAGTGATCCTTTTGCGGTATCTACACCGGTCGGAGAATAGATTATTGCTAGACGGGTTTACCGAGGGTGTACGGTGATAGTTTGTGGTTGTCAGACCTCAGCCGACCTAGTTGAGCCAGAGATGTTGGATTTTGATGCTATCATGGGCATGGATTGGTTGGAAGCTTGCTATGCCACAATTGATTGCTGAGCAAAGAAAGCCAAATTTCATTTTCCGGGTGAGCCAGTCCTTGAATGGGTAGGTAATATAGCGACACCCAGAGGTAGGTTTATTTCCTATCTGAAGGCAAGGAAAATGATCGAAAAATGGTGCATTTATCATATTGTGCGAGTTAGAGATGCAAATGCTGAGATACCTACACTTCAGTCTATTCCAGTAATCAAAGAGTACGCATATGTACTTCCAAATGAACTTCTAGGTATTCCTCCAGAGAGAGAGATTAATTTTGGCATTGATTTGTTTCCGTGAACTCAACCAATATCTATCCCTCTGTATAGAATGGCACTTGCCGAATTGAAGGAGTTGAAGGAGCTGTTAAAAGATTTACTGGAGAAAGGTTTCATCAGGCCCAGTAACTCACCTTGGGGTGCACCGATACTGTTTGTGCGGAAGAAAGACGGCTCGCCGAGGATGTGTATCGATTATAGGCAGCTGAACAAGGTAACTATTAAGAATAAATATCCACTTCCAAGGATCGATGACTTGTTTGATCAGTTATAGGGGGCTAGATGCTTTTCAAAGAAAGATTTGAGGTCGGGGTAACACCAGGTCAGAGTTTGGGAGAAAGACATTCCCAAGACAACCTTCAGGACCCGATATGGCCACTTCGAGTTCCTTGTCATATTCTTCGGCTTGACGAATACACCTGTCGTATTCATGGACTTGATGAATAGCCTATTCCGTCCATTTTTAGATCTGTTCGTGATAGTATTTATTGATGATATTCTAGTTTATTCACGTTCAGAGGATGAACATGCGGACTACCTACGAACGGTACTCCAAACCCTCCGTGATAGTAAATTATATGCTAAGTTTTCTAAATGTGAGTTCTGGTTGAAGTGTGTAGCATTCTTGGGGCTCATTGTATCCGATGGAGGTATAAAGGTAGACACTCAGAAGATTGAGGTTGTGAAATCCTAGCCTAGACCTACCACTCTTACAAAGGTTCGTAGCATTCTAGGCTTAGCAGGATACTACCGAAGGTTCGTAGAGGACTTTTCTTCCCTTTCGGCACCATTGACGAAGTTGACAAAAAAAGAAACTAAGTTTCAGTGGACAGAGGCTTACGAGCAGAGTTTCCAAGAGCTTAAGAATAGGTTGACCTCAGCGCCAGTTCTAACACTTCCAGAGGGTCCAAATGGTTATGCCATGTATTGTGATGCCTCACGTGTTGGGTTAGGATGTGTCCTAATGCAACATGGGAAGTTAATTGCGTATGCTTCAAGGTAGTTAAGGAAACATATGCGGAATTATCCAATGCACGACCTCGCGTTAGTCGCAATTGTCCATGCACTTAATATATGGCGGCATTATTTATATGGCGTTCATGTTGATGTATTTATAGATCATAAAAGCCTGCAATATATCTTCAAGCAAAAAGAGTTGAATTTGCAACAGAGGCAATGGCTTGAGTTATTGAAAGATTACGATGTTAACATTCTCTACCATCTAAGTTAAGCTAATGTGGTAGCAGATGCCTTATGTCATCGATATATGGGTAGCTTACCACATATAGAGGCTGAGAAAAGACAATTAAATAGAGAGATTCATCAATTAGCTTGTTTGGGGGTTCGGTTAGTAGACTCTGGAAATGGTGGAGTTGTACTCCAAAATACTGCAAAATCATCTCTCATAGCTGAAGTAAAGGAGAGGCAGTACGAGGACCCAGAGTTGGTCGAGTTGAGAGAGCGAGTTTCGCAACAGAAGAAGCCGTTGTTAGAGATCAAGGGAGATGAGATTCTTAGATATAGGGGTCGTTTGTATGTTCCAGATGTGGCAGGGCTACAAGACAGGATTATGTCAGAGGCACATTATTCGTGGCACTCCATTCATCCTGGGTCGACGAAGATGTATCATGACATTAAGGATGTGTACTGGTGGAACGATATGAAGAAGAACATTGCTGAGTTTGCTTAGTGTCCTAGTTGCCAGCAGGTGAAAGTAGAGCACAAGAAGCCCGGAGGGCTAATGCAGACTATAGATATCCCGACGTGGAAATGGGAGGCGATAAATATGGATTTTATCACGGGTTTACCTCGTTCTCATCGTAAGTTCGATTCCATATGGGTCATAGTCGATAGGCTCAAGAAATCAGCTCATTTCCTACCGGTCAGATCTACATATACATCAAAAGACTATGCAAAGTTATATATTAAGGAGATAGTGCGGCTACACGGAGTACCGGTATCTATTATATCTGATCGTGGGGCCCAGTTTACAGTATATTTTTTGAGGTCATTTCAGAAAGGTCTGGGGAGTCAGTTGAATCTCAGCACAGGTTTTCATCCACAGACTGATGGACAAGCCGAGGACACAATTCAGATGCTCAAGGATATGTTACGAGCATGTGTGTTAGATTTTTAAAGAAGTTGGGATGAACATTTACCTCTTATCGAGTTTGCATATAATAACAGTTACTACTCCAGTATCCAGATGGCTCCTTACAAGGCTTTGTGTGGGCGTAAGTGTAGATCTCCTATAGGGTGGTTTGATGTTGGTGAATCTGGGTTACATGGGCTAGACCTGGTTCAACAAGCTGCAGAGAAAATAAAGCTTATCCGGGAGCGACTGTTGACAGCCCAGAGTCGTCAGAAGTCATATTCTAACGTGTAGCGACGAGACTTAGAGTTCGGTGTTAATGACTGGGTATTCTTAAAGGTGTCACCTATGAAGGGCGTGATGAGGTTTGGCAAGAAAGGCAAGCTTAGCCCACGATATATTAGGCCTTATGGTATCATTCGAAGAGTGGGCGAAGTAGCTTATGAGTTAGAATTGCCCTCGGAATTGGAGTTTGTCCATTCATTTTTTCACATATCTATGTTACAGAAGTGCATTGGAAATCCTACCTGAGTTGTGCCCACAGATGATGTACAGATTACAGAGGACTTGTCATATGAGGAAATTCTGGTTGCCATCGTAGACCGACGAATCTACAAGCTACATAATAAGGAGGTAGCCTCCGTGAAGGTCTTATGGAGAAGCAAGAATATGGAAGAGATGACGTGGGAAGCAGAGGAAGAAATGAAGTCAAAATACCCCCACCTATTTCAAACTGAAGATATGGCTCAAGGTGGGATACCTCAGCACAGTTCTATTCAGGCCAGCATGCCATCATGTAAGCTCTTATTCTTGACTTTCAGAATTTATAATGGACAGCTGTGTGAGGCCAAATGTTACTATTTGTAGACATTGGCCATGTGTGGCATGTATAGTATATTTTCTGGTTGCCTACGGAGGAGACTCTGGAAAACTTATCCCAAAGTCTCTAAGAATAAACATTCGAGGACGAATGTTTCTAAGGGGATAAGTATGTTACATCTTGCGTTTTCATACGTTAAAGTTTCGTCATAAGTTAATCGACGTAAGTTCGGGAATGATATTATTTTGGGATTATAAGCATTATGCTATTTCAAACACGTGATGAGTAAATTCATGAAGGAGAGAGGGTGAGCAAATAGAAAAAAATGAGTTTCGTCGATGTTTGGCAATTTGGAATAAAATACGGTCCAAGCTATAATACCCCGTATTTATGGACTACTGCCATACAAGGTACCATATGACTATGATAGTATGATGTATAAGGTGTATTAAAAATGAGTAGTATTTTAAGTAGTCTGAGATAATTCTTAATTACGTGGGTAATTAATTAATTATTGGTTTGATGGGAAATTAACCATGTAATCAAGGATTCATGGATAATTGTAGGTGGGGACAAAGCCCCCCCCCCCCACCCTCCACATGGAAGCAAGTGGAGGAAGTTAATAGTGACTCTTAACTTAGGCAATTAAATTAGGAGGACACTTGGATAATGTCCTTAGCCATTCCTTGCAAACAAAATATCCTAAACTCAGAGATCTCCATAGTTGGACTTTGTCATTTATTTGCCTTTGTTTCTCATCATCTTCTTGATCATTTTCATTCATTTTCTTGTGTAAAATGTCTCGACAATCTAAAGAAGAAGGATTCATAAGTTCATTACAAACTAGTGGCATATGTCTCACAGAACTATGAATAAGTGAGACTAGAAAGGGAAGTTATATTAGTCATCCCTACACTTATATTGAATTAATATCAAAATTCATTTGGCAAGGGAGTTATACATAGAGGCAAAGCCAAGAACGAAGGTGAGAGAATTTGGAAATTCATACGAGACTCCATATTACAATAGCAACGGGATTTTGTGATTCTAAGGGAGTACGGTGCAATCCTTCTCAAGAATATCATACCGATTTTTTCCTACTCCAGGTATGTTAAGGTTAAGCCCTTCCTTCATTTTGGCATGATCTCGTAACTACATGCGTTTGATAACGAGGCATAAAGAGATGTACATACTCCCGAATTTATATATTATCCTAGTCTCATAAGTTATAGTATTTTCCCTTATCGAGACTTCATATTCAATTGAGTATTATCTTCTTCTAGTCAAGAGAGCAGAGGGTCTATATATATATATATATATATATATATATATATATATATATACAATATTATAGTAGTTTCCCCACCATCGAGCTATCGGTGGGCAGACCCCTATTGGGCAACCTCTGATCAGATTGTAAGTTATATACTGATCCTACTGTGGTCGAGCGCCTATGAGCGAGCCCAGAATTGCCGAGATATAGAGCCTAGTATGGCAGAGTGCCTATGAGCGAGCCTACTACGGCAGAGCAGTTACACATTCCGAGCCTTATAGGGCCGGACACTTATTTTACTTACTATATTGAGAGAGTTGAGTCAGTATCAGCAGGTAACTATATCTCCAGATCATCTTTGACTCCCAGTTACTTTCAGTTATTATATTATCAGTTCAGTTTCAGCTTTGAGTTTTTTTATTGCCTTGCATACTCGCTATATTATTTCGTACTGACGTCCCTTTTTCTGGGGACGTTGCATTTCATGCGTGTAGGTTTAGACAGACAGGCGGGTAGACCTCCTCAGTAGGTGTTGCCCGAGTTCAGATTTATCGGTAAGCTCCACGTCTTTCGGAGTTGCCGGGTCTAGAAGTTTTGTGTACATCTTGTGTATATATGTATGTAGATTATGGGTAGGTCAGGCCCCTGTTCCGATCACGGTACATTCATCAGTAGAGGCTTATAGACATAACATATCAGTTAGTGCAGTATGTTGGGATTGTAGGCCTTGTATGTATATTTTGTTGCTTTGTCAGCTGTAGTAGTTATGACGGCCTTGCCGGCCCAACTTTATATTGATGTTTAGTCAGCGTTGGTTTCTATTTAGTTTTATATTTTGCTTCGCAAATTGTCTTGCAATGTGGACCATGGCCAAAGTATGACATTATATGTTCAGATTCCCTTAGTCGCAAGTTGGTACGCAAGGATAGGTGAGGTACCTGGTGCCGGTCTCGCCCCCAGGTTCGGGGCGTGACATAACCACAAAGTCCACTCTCAGTTAAACTTCCAAATTTCCAACTTTTTCCATTTCAAGTCTAATTCCACAACGGACCTCCAAATTACAATTTGGACATACTCCTAAGTCCAAAATTACCAAACGGAGCTAATAGAACCATCAAAACTACATTCCGGATTCCTTTACACATAAGTCAACATTTGGTCAACATTTTCAACTTAAGCTTCCAACTTTGAGACTATATGTCTCAATTCTTTCCGAAATCCCTCTAGAGCCGAACCGACTACCCCGACAAGTCACATAACAATTATAAAGTAGATAATGAGCAGTAAATGGGGGAGCAGGGCTACAACTCTCAAAATGACTGGCTGTGTCGTTACATCCGCCCTCTCTTAAATAAACGTTCATCCTCGAACATGTCTAGAAACGTAAATGGAGTCTCAAATAGGTGTGGATATCTTCTCCGTATCTCCCGCTCGGTCTCCCAATTAGCCTCCTCAGCTGGCTGACCTATCCACTGCACCTTCACTAAAACTATGTTCTTTGACCTCAACATTCGAACCTGCCAATCCAAAATGGCCACTAGCTCCACATCATAAGTCAAATCACCATCCAACTGAACCATGTTGAAATCCAAAATATGAGACGAATTGCCGATATGCTTCTGGAGCATAGAAACATGAAACACTGGATGCACGCTTGACAAACTAGGTGGCAAGGCAAACTTGTAAGCTACTTCTCCTGTCCTCTGAAGTACCTCAAATGACCCGATATATAGAGGGCTCAACTTTACCTTCTTCTCGAACCTAATAACACCCTTCATGGGCGAATCCTTGAGTAGTACCTTCTCCCTAACCATGAAAAGCAACATCACAAACCTTTCTACTGGCATAACGCTTTTGTCTAGACTGCAGCGTGCGAAGCTGATCCTGAATCAATTTAACCTTGTCCAAAGCATCCTGAACCAAGTCAGTACCCAAAAGCCTAGCCTCACCTGTTTCAAACCAACCCACCGGAGATAAACACCATCTCCCATACAAAGCCTCATACGGAGCCATCTTAATGCTCGACTGGTAGCTGTTGTTGTAGGAAAACTCCGCGACCGGCAGTAACTGATCCCATGAACCCTGAAAGTCAATGGCACAAGCACGTAACATGTACTCCAATATATGAATGGTACACTCAGACTATCCATCTGTTTGAGGGTGAAATGTTGTACTCAACTCAACCTGAGTGCCCAACTCTCGCTGCACGACTCACCAAAACTGTGATGTAAATTGCGTGCCCCAATCTAAAATGATGGACACTGGCTCACCATGAAGGAGAACGATCTCGTGGATGTAAATCTCAGCCAACCGCTCTGAAGAATAAGTAGTCCCCATTAGAATGAAGTGCATGGACTTGGTCAGCCGATCCACAATCACCCAAATAGCATCGAACTTCCTCGAGGTCCATGGGAGCCGAACTACAAAATCCATGGTGATACGCTCCCATTTCCACTCCGGAATCTCAAGTCTCTGAAGCAATCCATCTGGTCTTTGATGCTCATACTTCACCTACTGACAGTTAAGGCATCGAGCTACGAACCCCACTATGTCATTCTTCATTCTTCTCCACCAATAGTGCTGCCTTCAGTCATGATACATCTTTACGGCAGCCGAATGAATGGAATACCGTGAGCTGTGGGCCTCCTCAAGAATCAACTCACGTAGCCATCTACACTGGGCACACAAATTCGACCCTGCATCCTCAACACCCCATCTTCACCAATAGTAACATCTTTGGCATAACCGTGTCCTTAAGGACACACAAATAAGGATCATCATACTAGCGCTCTCTGATGCGATCATATAAGGAAGACCGAGAAACCACACAAGCTAGAACCCGACTGGGCTCCGAAAAGTCCAATCTCACAAACTGGTTGGCCAAGGCCTGAACATCAACTGCAAGCGATCTCTCACCAATAGGAATGAATGCAAGGCTACCCATACTTAGTGCCTTCCTACTCAAGTGTCACGACCCAACTGGAGGGTCATGACTAGCACCCGGGCCATACTTGCCGAGCACCAACATACATTTTATCTAACCTTCCTTATTATCTTTAAGAGCCGACAAGATCAATATAAATGGTAGACATGGATCATGAACATCCAACAATGAAAGATAATGTCATGAACATACATAACATGGGACGACAAGACTGTCAAGAAACTATATATAAGGTACGAGCTACCATGAGTCGACACCTGTCTATGAGCCTCTAAAAGAATATAAGTGCTACAACATTGCCGGAACAGGGCCCCGACATACCCATAAGGTCTATAACAAAAATGCATACCAAGACCACGGCAAGTCCGGAGAAAGGATCTTGCCAATAACGCTGAACCGGATAGCCTACTGTGATGGGGGAGCTGCGTCTACCCGTCTATCAGGACCTGCAGCACGACATGCAGCGTCCACAAATAAAAAGGATGTCAGTACGAATAAAGTACTGAGTATGTAAGGCAGAATAGCATAAGTAAGAACAATAATGTAAACAGTGATAGGGAATATACAACCTGTGACATCTGGGTACCTCTGAGGGCTACTGACATGAAATACATGATACATACATATATATATATACATAAACGTTTAAAACATATGCCTTTGTGGGCATCATCATCATCATATCGTACCCGGCCATAATAGGCTCGGTAAAACGTACCCGGCCATCATAGGGCTCGGTAGAATCGTACCCGGCCACGTGGAGCTCGGTAAAACCCAACTGATCAGTGGTTGCACAATAGGTGCCATACCCGGCCGACTATAGTGCGGCTCGGTAGAGTAAAATAGATACATATATATGATGCATGCTGGACTCGTTGGAATCATAATTTGAACCTTTCGGAGTGACGTAAGGTCGGTATCCTTCGTACACGTTATTAGGATTAACTCTTCATCAAGAATCTTATAAGAATCAGGAACTACCAACAACATTGATAATATAAGAATAAGAGAAGTAACATCAATATCAATCGTTTCGTAAGAAGGGCAGCAATGTAAGTACTGCTAGCTTCTAAGAGTAGAGTATCTTTGGGAGCTCGTTCATTACATTATGTACAATCGGAGTCGTGCAAAAGAATGAAGGGGATAGCCTCACATACCTTGTATATACTGCCCAACCTCAAGCTATGCAAATATCACGACTCCTTAGTCTACAATAAGATAAATGACACTATCATTATCGTTTAAGCGTCGTAACTATTATGTATCGACCACAACCTATTTTACGATGAAACGGACAGCACCTCCCCTATTTATATGACTTCCCACAAGTCAATAAAATCACCAAACAGCCCAAACAACATCATTAATAATCATATTGAGCCTCCAAAATAGTCCACCAACCAACAACATTACTACCAAGCTTTTCGATATATATTTCACAAGTTCTAGCTTCAACGACTTAGCTGCAACTTGGATAATCTTAAATATATATAGAGTAAGAGGTTACTTACCTTTAAACAGAAAGAACAACTCCAATTTGACCTTAATTTTCTACGAAATATCCCTTCAATTCTGCCACAAGAACAAGGAAGCGAAACTAGCAATTAATTCGGGTTTTTCGGTACTAGAATTACTTTAGAAGACTTGAAATCACCTAGGGTTGATATTAAAAACTTGTAGGAGTATTTAAAAAACATAAAACACTTAAAACAACCTCCCACACGAGCTGGAACAACACAAAAATCAGCAACAACAAGAAGAACAAGAAACTTACTAGCGCCACGGGATTCCCGACACTTGATTTGTGTTGTTTGCCCTTTGTTTGGGTCTTGGATCATGAGAGAACCTTGAGAGACTGTTTTTAGGGTTATAAGGTCTGAATATACTGAAAAATAATGACTTAAAACGGGGTTGAGGTATCTTATATATATCCATATGTCTTAAACCGCCTATGTGGGCCCCATAGAGAGCTGCTTGGCGCACTTTCACGAAAACGCGAATATCTCTCTATTTCGAGATCGTATAGACAAAAGGTTTAATGCGTTGGATACTAGACTCATAGATCTTCAATTTGATAGGTAGATCACCCCACAATTCCAAGTATATTGGGAGAAAAATGTAGTAACATTTGACCTAAAGTTTAAGTAAAATTATAAACGTAAGTTGCGACAACTTTTATCGACTTTGTTTCATAACTCGCTTGACTTCAAGACTTATGATACGGATATTATATGATTCAAATACATTAAAACATGACCTCTTGGGAGAATTAATCACCTCTAGTGTTACCCGAAAATACGGGTTACAACATCCTTGATTCGTTTAACTTCAAATACTTGTTAACCACTCTTATACACCCTTGTATCGTTTAAGACCATTAGGATTAACTTATTATCATCTCAAAGATAATCTCTTCTTGGATTTACGTCGACTACCTTACGGCGTGATCTATGATATGCGAATTTGGGTTGTAACATCCTCTCCCCCTTAGGAACATTCGTCCTCGAATGTAAGGGTTTATGGGGTGTCTAACTCATCGTGGATTCCGACGGAGATTTCCGGCTGAGTTTCCCTTATAAAATGGACACTAGCCAAACTTGCAAGCAGTTAAATCCAACCTATGGCCATACAAGACTATACAAAGCATTATGGATATGTACATTATCTGCATATCACCATTTTGTATTAAAAAAAAGAGTATTCAAAAGCTATTGCTTATCTCATAGAGCCGTTTCACCTTATAATGCGTCCTTCTTTCCCCCAGCATCCTCGTTATCTTCACTCTGGAATAGGTAAGGGTATTTAGACTTCATCTCCTCTTCTGCTTCCCATGTCATTTCTTCTATATTCTTGTTCCTCCATAATACTTTCACGGAAGCTACATCCTTTGTTCTCAACTTGCGGACTTGTCGATCTAATATAGCCACTGGCACTTCATCATATGATAGATCCTTTGTAACTTGTACATCTTTTATAGGGATGACCCGAGAAGGGTCTCCAATACATTTCCTCAACATAGATACATGGAATACCGGGTGGACAAATTCGAATTCAGATGGCAATTCTAACTCGTAAGCAACCTGTCCAATTCGTCGAAGAATTTTGTACGGCCCAATATACCGCGGACTCAACTTACCCTTCTTCCCAAAACGCATAACACCCTTCATCGGCGAGATCTTCAGGAAAACCCAATCACCAACCTCAAATTCCATATCACGACGTCGGACGTCGGAATAAGACTTTTGCCTGCTTTGTGCCGTCCTCAGTCGCTCTTGTATCACTTTCACCTTCTAAATGGCTTGGTGAATCAAATCTAGCCCATATAATTCTGTCTCACCGACTTCGAACCATCCAACTGGTGATCTACATCTCCTCCCGTACAGTGCCTCATACGGGGCCATTTTAATACTAGAATGGTAGCTATTATTGTAGGCGAATTCTATAAGTGCCAGATGGTCATCCCCATTCCCCTTGAAATCTACAACATATGCTCGTAGCATATCTTCAAGCGTCTGAATGGTACGTTCAGCCTATCCGTCTGTCTGTGAATGGAATGCAGTGCTGAGATTTACTTGTGTGCCTAAACCCTTCTGAAAAGACCTCCAAAAATTAGCCGTAAATTGAGCTCCTTGGTCTAATATAATAGATACCGGCACACCATGAAGCCTAACAATCTCCTTGATATACAACTTTGCATAATCTTCAGCCGTGTAAGTTGTCTTAACTGGTAGAAAATGGGCAGATTTTGTAAGTCGATCAACTATCACCTAGATGGAGTACAAACTTATGATAAGAGCGAGGTAATCCAATAATGAAGTCCATATTAATCACCTCCCATTTCCAGGTCGGAATCTCTATATTCTAAATCAATCCACTGGGTTTCTGATGCTCGATCTTTACTTGTTGACAATTAGGACACTGGGCTACAAATTCTGCAATAGACTTCTTCATGTTATCCCACCAATACTGCTCCTTAACATCATGATACATCTTTGTCGAGCCAGGATGGATAGAATATCGAGACTGATGAATCTCAATCATAATCTTCTCTCGCAACCCTGCCACACTAGGTACACATAATCGGCCCTGATATCTTAGTGTCCCATCTCCTCCGATCTTGAAAGCTGTAATCTTACACTGCTGAATTCCCTCTCTCAATCTTACTAAGGTAGGATCTTCATATTGCCGTGCTTTTACCTCGGCTACCAAAGATGATTCTGCTGTATTCTGTACAGTAACACCTCCGTCATCAGAGTCCAACAATCTGATTCTCATATTGGCCAGCAGGTGAAGCTCTTTGGTCAACCCTTGTCTACCTGCCTCACTATGTATTAAGCTTCCCATTCACTTACGGCTGAGAGCGTCTGCCACAGCATTGGCTTTACCAGGATGGTGCAATATCTCGATGTCGTAGTCTTTCAGTAATTCAAGACACCTACGCTGCCTCAAATTCAACTCCTTCTGCTTGAAGATGTATTGTAAACTCTTGTGATCTGTGTAGATGTCAACATGGACGCCGTATAAGTAGTGCCGCCATATCTTCAAAGCATATATTACTGCAGCCAATTCCAAATCATGAGTCGGGTAATTCTTTTCATGCTTCTTCAATTGTCTTGATGCATAAGCAATCACCTTCCCACGTTGCATCAATACGCACCCCAAACCTATACCTGAGAATCAAAATATACCACATAACCTTCTGTTCCTTCTGGGAGAGTGAGCACTGGCGCGGATGTCAATCGATTCTTTAGCTCCTAAAAACTATGTTCACAAGCATCAGACCACTGGAACTTAGTTTTCTGTGTTAACTTAGTCAATGGTGCTGATATAGAGGAAAACCCTTCTACAAACCGCCTATAATATCCTGCTAGCCCCAGGAAGCTGCGGACTTCTGACGGTGTTGTAGGTCTCGGCCAATTCTTCACTGCATCGATCTTCTGAGTGTCGACACTAATACCCTCATCAGATATCACATGGCCAAGGAATGCTACTGAATTCAGCAAGAATTCACATTTAGAGAGCTTAGCATATAACTTATGATCCTGAAGGGTCTGGGCATAAGCCTGAATACGAGAAATATCCATGCCCTCTACCAAGGAGGCTGTTATGCACTCATTTATCAGACGTGGTCCCAACCCGTTCATGAACAGGTGCACCCTATCACTCATCTCGGCCACCATATGGGGAGTATACCTTGCTAAAGAATCAAACTGTATACTATACTCTCGTACACTCATATTACCCTGTCAAAGGTTCAAGAACTTATCATCTCTAGCTCGTCGTATCTCAGCTGGCAAGTAGTGACGAAGAAAGGCCTCAAAAAATTCCTTCCACACGGCTGGAGGAGCGTTCGGACCTCTAGATCTCTCCCAACTATCATACCAGAAAACCGCTAAATCCCGTAACCGATAAGAAGCCAACTCTACTGCCTCCGTATCACTAGCGTGCATAACCCGCAATGTATGATGAATCTGATCAATAAATATTTGTGGGTCCTCCTTGGGGTCTGATCCGGTAAACACTGGAGGGTCTAGATTAATAAAATCACGAACTCTCACACTAACCGGTTTATCAGCAGCATCTGTATTCTGCCTCTGAGCCTGAGCAGCTACCAAGCTAGTTAATAATTGCACCGCACTGCGCATATCGTGGTCTGTAGTGCCAGACGGAGGAACTAGATGTACTGGGTGCCTCCTAATATCCTCTGGAGGAGACGGAGAGGTATGAGACGGCATCTCACTCTGAGCCTCACTTTGGCCTGCTCTGGCTGGAGGCACCTGAATGTTACCCTCTCCCACAGCTGTATCAAGCCGTTTACTAATCGCTTGCTTCCTAGTCGAAGGCATCGATGAAAGAAAACAAGGTGAATATTAGATATGAACACTTACTACTCAACTCTACGCACGATCTAGATTCAGGAAGAAGGTAACAACCCTAGATGTCACGTAGCCTCCTGATTATAAATGTGGCGCGCTACACATCCATAATCAAAACTCTACTAGACACGGCTCATAGACAACCCCTAGGACAGACTTGCTCTGATACCAAGTTTGTCACGACCCAACTGGAGGGTCATGACAAGCACCCGGGCCATACTTGCCGAGCACCAATGTACATTTTATCTAACCTTCCTTATTATCTTTAAGGGCCGACAAGATCAATATAAATGGTAGACATGGATCATGAACATCCAACAATGAAAGATAATGTCATGAACATACATAACATGGGACGACAAGACTGTCAAGAAACTATATATAAGGTACGAGCTACCATGAGTCGACACCTGTCTATGAGCCTCTAAAAGAACATAAGTGCTACAACATTGCCGGAACAGGGCCCCGACATACCCATAAGGTCTATAACAAAAATGCATACCAAGACCACTGCAAGTCCGGAGAAAGGATCTTGCCAATAACGCTGAACCGGATAGCCTACTGTGATGGGGGAGCTGCGTCTACCCGTCTATCAGGACCTGCAGCACGACATGCAGCGTCCACAAATAAAAAGGACATCAGTACGAATAAAGTACTGAGTATGTAAGGCAGAATAGCATAAGTAAGAACAATAATGTAAACAGTGATAGGGAATATACAACCTGTGACATCTGGGTACCTCTGAGGGCTACTGACATGAAATACATGATACATACATATATATATATACATAAACGTTTAAAACATATGCCTTTGTGGGCATCATCATCATCATATCGTACCCGGCCATAATAGGCTCGGTAAAACGTACCCGGCCATCATAGGGCTCGGTAGAATCGTACCCAGCCACGTGGAGCTCGGTAAAACCCAACTGATCAGTGGTTGCACAATAGGTGCCATACCCGGCCGACTATAGCGCGGCTCGGTAGAGTAAAATAGATACATATATATGATGCATGCTGGACTCGTTGGAATCATAATTTGAACCTTTCGGAGTGACGTAAGGTCGGTATCCTTCGTACACGTTATTAGGATTAACTCTTCATCAAGAATCTTATAAGAATCAGGAACTACCAACAACATTGATAATATAAGAATAAGAGAAGTAACATCAATATCAATCATTTCGTAAGAAGGGCAGCAATGTAAGTACTGCTAGCTTCTAAGAGTAGAGTATCTTTGGGAGCTCGTTCATTACATTATGTACAATCGGAGTCGTGCAAAAGAATGAAGGGGATAGCCTCACATACCTTGTATATACTGCCCAACCTCAAGCTATGCAAATATCACAACTCCTTAGTCTACAATAAGATAAATGACACTATCATTATCGTTTAAGCGTCGTAACTATTATGTATCGACCACAACCTATTTTACGATGAAACGGACAGCACCTCCCCTATTTATATGACTTCCCACAAGTCAATACAATCACCAAACAGCCCAAACAACATCATTAATAATCATATTGAGCCTCCAAAACAGTCCACCAACCAACAACATTACTACCAAGCTTTTCGATATATATTTCACAAGTTCTAGCTTCAACGACTTAGCTGCAACTTGGATAATCTTAAATATATATAGAGTAAGAGGTTACTTACCTTTAAACAGAAAGAACAACTCCAATTTGACCTTAATTTTCTACGAAATATCCCTTCAATTCTTCCACAAGAACAAGGAAGCGAAACTAGCAATTAATTCGGGTTTTTCGGCACTAGAATTACTTTAGAAGACTTGAAATCACCTAGGGTTGATATTAAAAACTTGTAGGAGTATTTACAGAACATAAAACACTTAAAACAACCTCCCACACGAGCTGGAACAACACAAAAATCAGCAACAACAAGAAGAACAAGAAACTTACTAGCGCCACGGGATTCCCGACACTTGATTTGTGTTGTTTGCCCTTTGTTTGGGTCTTGGATCATGAGAGAACCTTGAGAGACTGTTTTTAGGGTTATAAGGTCTGAATATACTGAAAAATAATGACTTAAAACGGGGTTGAGGTATCTTATATATATCCATATGTCTTAAACCGCCTATGTGGGCCCCATAGAGAGCTGCTTGGCGCACTCTCACGAAAATACGAATATCTCTCTATTTCGAGATCGTATCGACAAAAGGTTTAATGCGTTGGAAACTAGACTCATAGATCTTCAATTTGATAGGTAGATCACCCCACAATTCCAAGTATATTGGGAGAAAAATGTAGTAACATTTGACCTAAAGTTTAAGTAAAATTATAAACGTAAGTTGCGACAACTTTTATCGACTTTGTTTCATAACTCGCTTGACTTCAAGACTTATGATACGGATATTATATGATTCAAATACATTAAAACATGACCTCTTGGGAGAATTAATCACCTCTAGTGTTACCCGAAAATACGGGTTACAACATCCTTGATTCGTTTAACTTCAAATACTTGTTAACCACTCTTATACACCCTTGTATCGTTTAAGACCAATAGGATTAACTTATTATCATCTCAAAGATAATCTCTTCTTGGATTTACGTCGACTACCTTACGGCGTGATCTATGATATGCGAATTTGGGTTGTAACATCAAGGCATCGGTCACCACATTGGCCTTCCTAGGATGATACAGAATGATGATATCTTAATCCTTTAACAGTTCCAACCATCTCCGCTGCCTCAAATTTTGATCCATTTGTTTGAACAAGTGTTGGAGACTCCGATGATCCATAAATACCTCACAAGACACACCGTAGAGAAAATGCCTCCAAATCTTCAATGTATGAACGATGGCAGCCAACTCCAAATCATGAACATGGTAGTTCTTCTCATGGGGCTTCAACTGGTGTGAAGCATAAGCAATCACTCTACCCTTCTGCATCAAGACACACCCAATACTGATCCGAAAAGCATCATAATACACTATATAAGAACCTGAAGCTGAAGACAAAACTAGAACTGGAGCCTTGGTCAAGACAGTCTTGAGCTTCTTAAAGCTCTCTTCACACTCATCCGACCACCTGAAAGTAGCACCCTTTTAGGTTACTTTGGTCAAAGGCGATGCAATAGACAAGAAACCCTCCATGAAGCGACGATAGTAACTGACCAAGCCGAGAATGATCCGAATCTCCGTAGCTGAGGACGGTCTAGGCCAACTCTGAACCACCTTTATCATCTTTGGATCCACCTGAATCCGCTCACTGGACACCACGTTCCCCAAGAACGCCACTAGGCTAAGCAGAAACTCATATTTGGAGAACTTGGCATAAAGCTTCCCCTCCCTCAACAGTTGTAACACAATCCTTAAATGATGGGCATGCTCCTCCTAGCTATGAGAGTACACCAGGATATCATCAATGAATACTATAACAAAAGAGTCGAGATAAGGCTTACATACAATGTTCATCAGATGCATGAATATAGTTGGGGCGTTGGTCAGCCCAAAAGACATCACAAGCAACTCATAATGACCATAACGGGTCCTGAATGCTGCATTTAGAATATCTGAGTCCCGAATCTACAACTGGTGATACCCAGACCTCAAATCAATCTTGGAGAACACCCTCACTCCCTGAAGCTGGTCAAATAGATCATTAATACGCGGCAACAAATACTTGTTCTTGATTGTAACTTTGTTCAACTGCCTATAGTCGATGCACATCCATATAGTACCATCCTTCTTCTTCACAAACATAGGTGGTGCACCCCAAGGCGACACACTAGACCTAATAAACCCCTTATCTAGAAGTTCCTGAAGATTCTCTTTCAATTCCTTCAACTCAGCCGGTGCCATATGATACGGTGGAATAGAAATGGGCTGAGTGCCCGGCACCAAGCCAATACCAAAGTCAATATCCCTATCGGGCGACATGCCCAGCAGGTCTGCAGAAAATACATCCAAAAAATCTCGCTCCACCGGAACAGAATCAATAGTGGGAGTATCAGCACCAACATCCCTCACAAAGGCCAAATAAGATAAAACACCTTTCCCAACCATCCGCTGGGCCTTCAAATGTGAAATCACTCTACTGGTAACATAGTCTAGAGAACCTCTCTACTCAATCCTTGACAAACCCGACATTGCTAACCTCACAGTCTTAGCGTGGCTATCCAGAACAACATAACATGGAGACAACCAATCCATACCCTAGATCATGTTGAAATCAACCATACCAAGCAATAAAAGATTAACTCTAGTCTCCAATCCCCCAATAGTCACTACACATGACCGATATACACGGTCCACCACAATAGTATCGCCCACTCGCATGGATACATGAACAGATGAAACTAAGGACTCACAGGGCATATCCAGATAATGATTAAAATACGATGATACATACGAATAAGTGGAACCAGGGTCAAATAATACAGAAGCATCCATGTGGCATACTTAGATAATACATGTGATCACTGTGTCTGAAGAAACGACATCTGGCCTAGCAGGAATAGCATAGAATCGGCCCTGACTGCCACCTTATCGGCTTCCCATTCTTGGGCGACCCCTAGCTGCTTGAGCCCCACCCTAGATGGCTGGGCATTTGGCGAAGTAACTGGTGCTGAAGTCATAGTTTGACTTCTCTGCTGAGCTGGACCTCCCGAAAGCCGGGGACAATGTCTCTTTATATGACCCAAAGCTACACACTCGAAGCAACCCCTCTCGGAAAATGGCGGCAAGTACTGAGGCAGGCCCGAGAACCAGAATACCCGCTATAAGAACCTGGTGTAGATGAACCCTGAACTAAAGGAGCACATGATGAACTCTGAGCTGGAAGAGCACTGAGATATGACTGACCTGAATGTGCTTTGTATGATCCATGGATAGATGATGCACCACGATAAGCTGGATGAGTCATTCGAGCAGGTCTATAAGGACAACCCCTGCTATGGTAGGCTTCCTCCAGAAGGAACACCACCAAAATCACCCAAACCTTGAGGCCTCTTGGCCTCCCTCTCCTCACACTCCTAACTATGAACCATCTCTATATGTCGAGCAATATCAACCACCTCATCGAAAGTAGCACCAGATACCCTCTCCCGAGTCATAAGAAACCGCAACTGATATGTGAGGCCATCAATGAACCTCAAAATCCTCTCCCTCTTAGTGGGAACCAACCAAACTGCGTGACGAGCCAACTTGGAAAACCTCATCTCGTAATGGGTCACATACATACCATCCTAACGTAGCTGCTCAAACTATCTGCACAGCTTTTCCCTGCGAGACTGTGACAGGAACTTCTCCAAGAGGAGAATAGAGAACTCCTACCATGAATGTGGTGCTGCACCGATTGGCCTGCACCTCTCATAAGCCTCCCACCATCTGAAGGCAACCCCAGTAAACAAAAAGGTAGTGAACGAGACCCCGCTGGTCTCTAGAATACCTGCCGTGCCAAGAATTAGCTCGCACTTATCCAAGAAGCCCTGAGCATCCTCTGACTCAGCCCCTCTAAATTATGGAGGTTGAAGCCTCCCAAATATCTCTAGTCTCCTCTACTCATCATCAGTCATAACGGGACCCACCTAGGTCTGAGCAACTGTAACCGGCAGGGCTGGTAGCACCCCCGAAGTCTGAAGTCCCTGCATCACCTGCTCTGGAGTACGGGCGACGGGACTCTGAGTACCTTCCCCGGCCTGAGAAGTGGCAGCTATGGCCGTAACAGAGACTGCCTGAGCAAGGCTGATGCATACAGTCAGAATCTGATCCAAAGCTCCTGAAGGCCTGGAATCACAATGGGCACAACTGGTTCCTCAGTTGGCCCAAATGGCTCAACTGTATCCAGTACCTGCTCCTCAAGCGGAGCAACATGTGGATCTACATGCGCTGCCCTAGCTGTTGTACGAGCTGCACCTCTGCCCCCACCGCAGCCCTACCGCGATCCCCGCCTCTTGTGGCCCAGCCGGTGGTACTGGTGGCTATCCGTCCTGTTACATCTCGTGTTTTCATATGCTAAAGTTTCGTCTTCAGTTAATCGACGTAGACGCGGGGATGAGATTATTTTGAGGTTAACGTATTTATACTATTTATAACAAACGATAAGTAAGTGCCATAAAGGAATAAAGGGTACACGAATTAAAGAAAATACGTTCGTTGAAGGTTGTCGATTTGGGATAAAATACGGTCCGAGCTATAATACCTGATATTTATGGACTAGTACCATATAAGTTACCATATGACCATGATAGTATGATGTATAAGGTGTATTAAAAATGAGTAGAAGTTTACGTAATTCGAGATAATTCTTAATTATGCGGGTAATTGGTTAATTATCGGGTAACACAATATTACCCAATTAGTTAATAAATTATAAGATAAGATTAACCCCCCCCCCCCAAACGTGAAAGCAAGCCACTTTCCAAATAATTGACTCATAGTCACTTTGGATTATGTGGCAACCTAGTATGTTAGTTACAAGACATATCATGCCTAATGTTTTCATTTTCTAACAACACTTTAATTCTAAGACTTTTAACAAAAACTTTCCATAACTTCAGTAACTCACTTCTCTTAATGTTTCTGTTAAGCATAGTCATAATCTCTTCAAACTTCACCAAGACTTTCCTAACTCTTTTCATAGTTAAGAATACAAGACATTTCATTTCCACCCTTTTCATTTCAAACAATCAGACGTGATTTCTTCATTTCTAACACTACAACGTGATTTCACATGATTCATTTCTAACACTACAACGTGATTTTTTCAACCAACGAAATTTCTTAGCACAGTAGGAATGTGAGATTTTGTGATTCTAAGGGAGTACGGTGCGACCTTTTCCAAGAATATCATACGAATTTTTCCCTACTCCAGGTATGTTAAGGCTATTCCTTCTTTCTTTTTGGCATGATCCAAATTATACAGAAGAAACAAGCAAACGCACAATTTCCATTAACGACTCTATTCATAGAAATACTAGGGGTATCTGTGTTCTTGATTCCCCATGTGACATATTATTATATCTTCTGTTCATGGGTCTCAGAATAATACGCAGTTGATAAAATTTATCCGAAAGGAATATTGAGATTATTAGCATATTTTCATGCATGTCATTCATTTATACATGTACATTGACCCATGACCAGATAGCATTATATACGCGTATTTATATATATATATATATATATATATATATATATATATATATATATATATATATATGTATGTATGTATATGGGATATGAGACAAAGGTTACGGTATTATGTACGCGCCACCACCAGATGAATTGATATATGTTGATGATATTGTCCACAGTGGCCGAGACAATATGATGGGATGCCCTCAGAGGCTTGATGATGATATATATACACCTATACCTATGCATGACACGACATTTATATGCACGCGCATGACACTACAAACTTACAGGTGGATTTCTTTATTCCATGTTTCATCTATGTCTTTTATGTACTGATTTTCATGTCTTACATACTCAGTACATTATTCATAGTGACGCCCTATTTCCCGGGGCCTGCGTTTCATGCCCGCAGGTGTAGGTAGGCAAGCTGACGGTCCCCCTTCTTAGGATCCTTGATCAGTGAGAGTTGCTGTGCTCCACTTGATCCGTAGCTGCTTTTGATTTTGGTATGATATGCTTGTATACATATATGGGTATGACGTTTCTCAGTCCCGTATTTGTACAGTTGTATTTCTATTAGAGGTCTGTAGACAGTTATGTATAGTTGGGGTAGTATGTGGCCTTGTCGGCTTCCAGTTTTGGGTATATAGCTGTTTATAGCAGCATTGCCGGCTCGCCCACTGTATTTCGCATGTATATGTACATATGTCTTTCGGACAGGTTTTCCTCGCATATGTTATACATGTTTATATCTTAGACGCATGTTTAAGGGTGTTCGACAGGTAGGACTCGGGCACCTGTCACGGCCCATCGGTTTGGGGTCGTAAAAAAAGTGGTATTAGAGCAGTTCTGTCCTAGGGTTGTCTACAGACCGTGTCTAGTAGAGTATTGTTTATGGGTGTGTTGTGCACCACACTTATAGACATGAGGCTACAGGACATATGGGATGTTATCCTCTCTTCTTATCTTAGAACGTGCGATATAAAAATTCATGTTCCTAACGATATGTTACGTTTTCAGCGATGCCTCCGAAGACTACAACTGCTAGCACGGGTTAGAAGGCAACGAAGGTGTTATAAGGAGATATAAGTTACACTATGGAGTCAGATCCATCGGAGATCATGGGTTTTATCGAGGAGGATCCATCCGAGGATGCATATGAGTCATCCGTTCGAGTAGTTTTGATTTCGCTGGTAGCATATGAGGTGAGGGGAGTTCCAACCTCACCAAGGCCCTTAGTTTCATTATCAAGGCCCATTGATCAGGGTATAAGGGGAGTGGTGCATGGATTGGCACAACCGGGTTACCTCAGGCTCAAAACTATGTTAAGGTATTTGCGGACACCAGCTCTTCTGAGGTTCCAGATAGTCCACAGTCTTGGGAGTCCGTCAATCAAGGTTCGTTAGTATATGTTATGGGATATGCGGAAGAGGATAGTAGTCAGGCCATGAGGAGGAAGGTAACTGATTAGGATATGAAGATTCCGCTTCGAAGTGTGTCTGATCGAGGCTCTCATATAGGACGAGGCAAGGACCCTCTACTATAGACTTCCTCTAGATGTCAGCTTTTGGTTGGTGAGCTCCACTTCTTCTTGGAGTATTACATATTCAGGGTTCTAAATATGTTAGGTTGTTTTTTTAGGACGTAGGGAATCCTGTCCCGACTTGTATATATTATGGTTATGTTTACTTAGAGGTTTTGCAGAAAATATCCTGTATATAGTTTTGGGTATGATATGTATACGGCCTTGTCGACCCCTATGTATATAAACCTTTTTCTAAATTAGTTATGCGAGTTAAGTATTAATATTGTTACTTATATATATGGATGTCGCCTGTAATGGCCCGTGATAGATTTGATAATAAATAAGGATAAGGTACGTGGTGTTCGGTTGGGTAGAATTTGATATTATAATGGGTATGGATTGGTTGTCTTTTTGTTATGCTAACATCAAGTGTAGATCAAAGATGGTTCCTTGTGGATGCGTATTGATTATAGACAGTTGAATAAGGTGACAATCAAGAATAAATACCCCATCCCAAGGATTGATGATTTATTTGGTCAGTTGCAAAGTGCCAAGTATTTCTCGAAGATAGACGTGAGGTCCGGTTACCCTCAGGTAAGGGATAAGGAGAAAGATATCCCGCAGAAAGCATTCAGGACCAGATATGGGCACTTGAGTTTCGTATCTTGTCATTCAGTTTGACTAGTTCCTCAATAGTATTCATGGACTTGATAAAGTGAGTGTTCAGACTCTTTCTAGATCTATTCATGATTGTATTATTTGATGATATATTGGTGTACTCTCATTAAAAAACTGAGCACGCAGATCATTTGCATATTGTGCTCAAAGTTCTACAAAAAGGGAAGTTGTATACAAAATTCTCTAAATGTAAATTCTGTAGCTTTTCTTGGGAATACTATTTCAAGTGAAGGTATTTTGGTTAATACACAAAAGATTGAGGAAGTAAAGACTTGACCTAGACCCACGACACCGACGGAAGTTCGTAGCTTTCTCGGTTTGGGTAGTTTCTCGGTTTTGTAGATTATTAAGGGAAACTTGTAAAGGGATTTTCTTCGCTTTCAGCACCTTTGACAAAAGTAGTGTGAAGACGTGATGTCTCACTTGATGTTCCAGAATAACATAAGAAAATCTATGGTGCAAACAAGTTGAAGGAAGGTTGCGAATAAGTATAAATAGATATGTGTATCTCAAGCTAAAGTATGGTAGATCGACAAGGTTTTAGGAAGACATGAATAAGGATAAGAAAAGGTGAGTGAGAAGGTGACGAGAATGGATAAGTCCTTGGGATTAAGCCCATGAAAATAAAAGAGCTGATGGTTTCTCTAAGTCATAGCAAGCTAAGCATAGCCTGAGTGAACTCAAAGGAGTCCAAGACCAGTAGCATTTAGAAGAGATGGAATGTTGCCCCGGTAGTGGAATAATGGCGTAATTATGATAGATAAAGGATGACGTTTGGGCCTTTAAAAGGAGTAATTTCATGAATTGTAAAAGATTAGAATACCTAGGTAAGTTGACTCAAAAGGTAGCTAAGTTTCAGTGGACTAATGCTTGCGAACGGAGTTTCCAGGCATTGAAGGACAGATTAACTTCAACATCGGTTCTAACGCTCCCAGAAGGGACCGATGGTTATGTTATCTATTGTGATGCTTCACGCATTGGATTGGGTTACGTGATGATGCAGCATCATAAGGTTGTAGCTTATTCTTCTAGACAACTAAGAAAGCACGAGAAGAATTACCCGACCCACGATTTAGAGTTAGCCGCAGTAATTCATGCACTAATGATGTGGAGGCACTACTTGTATGGCATTCATGTTGATATCTATATGGATCATAAGAGCCTCCAGTATATCTTCAAGCAAAAGAAATTGAATTTCCGTCAAAGGATATGGTTGGAGCTACTTAAAGACTATGACGTTGATATTTTATACCAGCCGAGGAAGGCGAACGTAGTAGCCGACGCCCTCAGCCGTAGATCTATGGGTAGCCTATCATATTTACAGCCAGAAAAGAGAGGAATAGCCCATGAGATTCATCAACTAGCTAGTCTTGGAGTTCGGTTACTGGACTCAGGTGATATTGGAATTACTATTCAGGATACAACAACATCCTCTTTAGTAACTGAGGTAAATGAACGCCAGTACGAGGATCCTATGTTAGTTCATTATAGGGATACCACCCCTCAGAAGGAAAAGATACTGTTTGAAATTACAAAAGATGGGTCCTCAGATATCAAGGACGATTATGTGTCCATAATATTGTAGGGCTGCGTCGGCAGGTTATGGGAGAGGATTATGCAAGGCTTTATATTAAGGAGATAGTACGAATGCATGGTGTCCCTGTATCTATTATCTTGGATAGAGGAGCTCAATTTACATCTAACTTCTGGAGGTCCTTCCAAAAAGGATAGGGACTCAAGTAAATCTTAGTACAATATTTCATCCCCAGACAGACGGACATGCTAATCGTACTATTCAGACACTTGAGGATATGTTACGAGCTTGTGTGATAGACTTCAAAGGTAGCTGGGATGATCATCTGCCGCTTATTGAGTTCGCATATAATAATAGGTACCATTCCAGTATTCAGATTGCTCCATACGAAGCTCTTTACAGACGGAAGTGTAGGTCGCCTATAGGGTGGCTCGATGTTAGGGAAACTACGTTAGTAGGACCAGAATTGGTACAACAGGCAATCAAGAAAATTAAGCTTATACAGGAAAGGCTATTAGCAGCTCAAAGTCGTCAGAAGTTTTATGCGGATAATCGACCGTGAGACTTGGAGTTTCAGGTTGACCACTGGGTATTCCTAAAGGTATCACCAATGAAAGGTATCATGAGGTTCGATAGGAAGGGAAAACTTATCCCTCGGTACATTAGACCATATAGGGTCATACGCAAGGTAGGCCAGGTAGCATATGAGTTGGACATGCCTTCAGACTTGGAATCCGTACATCCAGTCTTTCATGTGTCTATGCTCTGTAAATATATTGGATAGCCTTCTAGAATCGTGTCAGTTGATGACGTTCAGGTCACAGAGCACCTATCATATGAAGAAACCCCCATTGCTATACTAGACAGACAGGTTCAGAGATTCAGAACTAAAGACATAGCTTCGGTGAAAGTACTTTGGAGAAACAACAATGTGGAAGAAATAACTTGGGTGGCCGAGGAAGACATAAAGTCTAAATATCCTCACTTATTTCCTACTCCAGAGAAGGGTCCGACTGAGACATCACAAACTTAAGGTACGTGTATGGATTCTTGTGTTAGTTATATCATTGGTCATGTGAGGCCATTGTCGTTATTGATGATTGTGGTCCTATATGGCGTTGAATTATTGAGTTTCTACAGGAAGAGTTGGTATTAGTATTGTTACAAAGGTGACTCTACCAAAGTTATATAGATCATGGGGAGTTAAACATTCAAGGACGAATGTTTCTAAGAGGGGAAGGATGTTACATCTCGCATTTTCATACGTTAAAGTTTCGTCTTCAGTTAATCGACGTAGACGCGAGGGTGAGATTATTTTGAGGTTAACGTTTTTATACTATTTATAACAAACGATAAGTAAGTGCCATGGAGGATAAAGGGTATACAAAATTAAAGAAAATGAGTTTTGTTAAAGGTTGTCAATTTGGGATAAAATACGGTCCGAGCTATAATACCCGATATTTATAGTCTAGTACCATACAAGGTACCATATGACCATGATAGTATGATGTATAAGGTGTATTAAAAATGAGTAAACTTTTAAGTAATTCGAGATAATTCTTAATTATGTGGGTAATTGGTTAATTACCGAGTAACACAGTATTAGCCAATTAGTTAATAAATTATAAGATAAGATTAACCCCCCCCCCTCCCCCAAACGTGGCAGCAACCACTTTCCAAATAAATGACTCATAGTCACTTTGGATTATGTGGCAACCTAGTATGTTAGTTACAAGACATATCATGCCTAATGTTTTTATTTTTTAACAACACTTTAATTCTAAGACTTTTAACAAAAACTTTCCATAACTTCAGTAACTCACTTCTCTTAACGTTTCTGTTAAGCATAGTCATAATCTCTTCAAACTTCACCAAGACTTTTCTAACTCTTTTCATAGTTAAGAATACAAGACATTTCATTTCTAACCTTTTCATTTCTAACAATTAGACGTGATTTCTTCATTTCTAACACTACAAGGTGATTTCACGTGATTCATTTCTAACACTACAACATGATTTCTTCAACCAACGAGATTTCTTAGCACAGTAACAACGAGAGATTTTGTGATTCTAAGGGAGTACGGTGTAACATTTTCCAAGAATATCATACGGAGTTTTCCCTACTTCAGGTATGTTAAGGCTATTCCTTCTTTCTTTTTGGCATGATCCAAATTATACAGAAGAAACGAACAAACGCACAATTTCCATTAGCGACTCTATTCATAGAAATACTAGGGGTCTCTATGTTCTTGATTCCCCATGTGACATATTATTATATCTTCTGTTCATGGGTTTCAGAATAATACGTAGCTGATAAAATTTATCCGAAATGAATATTGAGATTATTAGCATATTTTCATGCATGTCATTCATTTATACATGTACATTGACCCATGACCTGATGGCGATATATACGCATATTTATATGTATGTATATATGTATATGGGATATGGGAAATAGGTTACGGTATTATATACACACCACCACCTGATCAGTTGGTATATGCTGATGATGTTGTCCACAGTGGCCGAGATGATATGATGGGATGCCCTCAGAGGCTTGATGATGATATATATACACATATACCTATGCATGACACGACATTTATATGCACGTGCATGACACTATAAATGTTTCAAAATTTACAAAGTTATCCAGACTTACAGGTGGATTTCTTTATTTTATGTTTCATCTATGTCTTTTATGTACTGATTTTCATGCCTTACATACTATGTACATTATTCATATTGACGCCCTATTTCCCGGGGCCTACGTTTCATGCCCGCAGGTGCAGGTAGGCAAGCTGACGGTCCCCCTTCTTAGGATCCTTGATTAGCGAGAGTTGGCGTGCTCCACTTGATCCGGAGCTTGTATACATATATGGGTATGACGTGGCTCAGTCCCGTCTTTGTACAATTGTATTTCTATTAGAGGTTTGTAGACAGTTATGTATAGTTGGGGTAGTGTGTGGCCTTGTCGGCTTCCAGTTTTGGGTATATAGTTGTCTATAGTAGCCTTGCCGGCTCGTCCACTATATTCCACATGTATATATACATATGTCATTCGGACAAGTTTCCCTCACATATATTATACATGTTTATATCTTAGACGCATGTTTAAGGGTGTTCGACAGGTAGGACTCGGGCACCCGTCGTGGCCCATCAGTTTGGGGTCGTGACACATCCTGACCGATAGCACGTGTCCTCACCATCTATGAGAGAATAGAATAACAGAAGTCCAGTTACCGGAATCAACAAATCTGCACGACAAGAATACAAGAAGATGAAGTTTTCTAAGGGTTTGGCAGCCTCTCGAAGATAAGTACAGACGTCTCCGTACCGATCCGCAAGACTTTACTAAACCTGCCCATGACTCGTTAGACCTATGTAACCTAGGCTCTGATACCAGCTTGTCACTACCCAAAACCAACTCGTCGTGATGACGCCTATCATAGTACTAGGCCAACCGACTACTCAAACATTTCCAACACTTTAAAGTTTTGAAAGATACGAAAATAGTTTACTTTAAAGAAAATATTTTGAAAGACAATATAGGAAGTCATCTCAATACATAATCTCTCCTAAAATCGGGCTGTCACCGAGTACATGATCATCTACATAAGCATATAGTCTAATACACCGTCTAGAAAACAAAATAGAAACATAAAATGAAAGATAAGAGAGGAGAGTCAAGGTCTGCGAATGCCAAGCAGCTACCTCGATGGTCTCCGAAGGTCCGGACTCCTCAACTGAGCAACCACCATGACCGGAAGCACCTGGATATGCACACGAGGTGAAGGGTGTAGCGTGAGTACAACCAACTCAATAAGTAACAAATCTATCCTTTCGACTGAAAGTAGTGACGAGCTCTAACAATACATTAGAGATACATAATTTAGAAAATGCAGAAAAGTGGACATGCTTCCAAGTTCAACAGTTAAGTTTAGCACAAGTAACAATAGGCCAAGTGTGGCTGATAATATGAAAATGACAACTCTATATCTACGTGCCAAGGTGAATACCGTATGTGGTGTAACACAATGGAAGCCTCGTGTACTCACACTCTCAGAATACTCAATCACTCAGTACTGTATATATGGCCATTCCAGCCCAGGGAAGATCCATCCTCAAATATATATACATCAACTGACAATTAGTCACTCAGCACTATATAAGGCCAATCCAGCCCAGGGAAAATCCATCCTTAAATATGAATGATTCGGGCAAGATTCATGCCTAGGGAAGATCCATCCCTCAATATAAGTCAACTACGCTCATTGTGGGTGTGCAGACTCCGGAGGGGCTCCTTCAGCCCAAGCGCTATAATAAGCCAGATCTAGGCATAAATGAATAAAACATGCTGCGGCGTGCGTCCGGATCCCATAATGTCACTTACAATCAGGACCTCCGCCTCACTCAATCATCAATCTCTCCAGTTTCTCGGGCTCATAACGCTCATACTAAGAAGCCCTAATCAATGATGCAATATGTGACAATGTACAAAAATAGAGACTAAGATATGATATGAATGATGCATATGACTGAGTACATGACTGTAATTAAACAATTAACTCAAAATGAAGGAACGACCATTGTGGGTCCCAACAATACCAACATATAACCTAGATACGATTTCTAGCATGATTGACAGTCCAATTACTTTATCACATGATGAAAATATGGATAACAACAAGGTAAATTAACTATACAGTTCCATGGCATCGACCAAGACACAGTTCATACGGTGCACGCCCACACGCTCGTCACCTAGCATGTGTGTCACCTCAGCACCAATCACATAACACATAATTCGGTGTTTCATTCCCTCAGGACCAAGTTTAGAAGTGTTACTTACCTCAAACCGTGGAAATCTCTACTCCAATATGCCCTTGCCTCACGAAACGGACTGTGGATACCCCGAATCTATCCATAAACAGTTTGATATAATCAACACGAGCAAAAAGAATCAATTCTATAAGAAAACACTAAGTTCTGAATCAAATTCAAAAGTCAACTAAAGAATCTACCCCGGGCCCATGTCTCAGAATCAAATAAAAGTCACAAAATCCGAAAGTCCATTCAACTACAAGTCCAACCATACCAAATTTACCAAAATCTGACACAAAATCACCACCCAAATCCCCAAATCAAACTCTCTAAATCCCTAGCCTCAAACTCATAAATTCTACTTTAAATACACTTAAACTAGGTGGAAAAATCAACGGGGAAACAAAATTACTGAATAAATTAGACCACAAGTGACTTACCTTAAGAAATCCCCCGAAAATCCTCTCAAGAATCGCCAAATCTCGAGCTTGAAATGTTTAAAATGGTGAAATTCTCGAAACCCTTGTTATTAAAATAATGCCCAGGCTTTTTGCACATGCGGGCCAAATATCCGCACCTGCGGAACCGCTTTTGCGAAATATCCTCTTCTTCTGCGGAAATCACTTAAATCCCTAGGGCCCGCATCTGCGCTCCAGGTTCCGCACCTACAGAAGCGCTTATGTGACCCATTATCCGCTTCTGCGGAAACAACCCAACTCCTCTTCTCCGCATCAACAGAGCCTTACCAAATCACGTCCGATTGACCCCACATTTTGCACATAAGTCACAAATGACACCCGGGGCCTACTCCAACTCCTCCAATCCGAGTCTGGTAACCATAAAGTCCACTCTCAGTCAAACTTCCAAATTTCTAACTTTTGCCATTTCAAGCCTATTTCCACTAGGATCTCCAAATTACAATCTGGACACGCTCCCAAGTCCAAAATCACCTAACAGAGCTAACAAAACCATCAAAACTCTAGTCCGGAGTCGTTTAAACATAAGTCAACATCCGTTCAACCTTTTAAACTTAAGCTTCTAACTTTGAGACTAAGTGTCTCAATTCATTCCGAAATCCCTCAAAATGGTTGGCCGGGTCATTACAGGAACTTGCCAAGTTGTTTTCAAATGTAATTTTTGTCTAATAGTGCTTTATCGTAACTAACCAGTTTTGTATTAAGTTCTTCAGGGATCTTGTTATGAAACTCTCCTAAGAGTACATACCAAACTATGATTTTCCTTACTATTCTCCCACTACGATGAAGTACTACTAATATTATATTCATTACCTTATGGTATTAAAATATTAATGACTTTTCTCTGCTCAACATCACTTCCACTACTTAATTGCAATGGAACGTCAATTCCGACATATAGAGTTATATGTTCTTGACGTTGGAATTTTTAGATGATTCATTTATTATTTCTTTTCTTAGTTCCTGTAAAACTAGTTTACTTCTAGGAACATAGTTTATTAAATACTCCTATTATAGAGAACTGGTATTTCTGTTAACAATTACCTTATTTTCTTTAGGAAAATAAAATAAACCTCCTTTCGTTCCCTTGGATATCCAATAAACGCGCAGATATTCATCCTTAATTTTATCTTATCCGTTTTCCCTTTCAGTATATATATTGGATAATTCCATATCCGAACTTGCCGCAAACCGGACTTACGTTAAGTCCACAGTTCTATGAGGTCCAAGATACTGACTTAGAAAGAACTAAAATCAGAATGTAATTGCAGTTTTTAAGGCATATCCATAACGAAAATAAAATCAGAATAACTCACCATTAATCTAAACATCTCTATAAGAGTCCTATTTCTTCTCTCTACTATACCACTCTATTATGGAGTATCCGGTGTAGACAATTGAGATATAATCTTCTATTTTGATAAGTAACTAATGAACTTTGTAGAGAAGTGTTATCCACCTACGATCAGATAGTAGTAATTTAATATATTTTCACGGTGCTTCTCCGTATCAAGCCTTAAAATCCTGAAATTATTCAAAGCATTCAAACTTACAATGCATCAAATAAATATATTTATAGTCCAAGTAATCATTTAGTAATCTCATAAAAATACTCAAAATCACCTCTTGCCTATATATTCATTAGACAGTACAATCAAAAATGAATTAGTTCTAACTTATCACCAGCTCTCTTTCCTTTGGAGCAAAATTATCTTTTAGTCATATTTCCTTCTAAACAGGATCCATAAGTTGGTAGTGCCTCTACTTTAAATGAACCTTAAGGTTCATAATTGACCAACTGAAATCCTATTCAGATAATTATGACTTAGACGCAAGTGCACAAATAAATTTCACTCAATTTTGAAGAACATTTTCTCTTATAAGGTAGACTAATATTGTTCAGTTCAGGAGAGACATTAACAATAACAAGGTCATGCATCAATGTACCACAATAGATAAAATGTTTATCAAAATTAATAACACAAGAGATATTTGAAAATAAACCAGATATCTATCTCTTATTTTGCTCAAAACCCAAAATTAAATTCCTTATAGCAAATGGTACACATATGGCATCATTTAAATTAATGTCTTATCACGACCAAAGTTTGACAAGTGATATGACAAACTACATGAAGTCATTGTGAAGTTGAGATATACAACATTAAATAGATCATAATAAGTCAATTAACACTGAGTAATAAAATTCATATTGCATTCAATTTATATACATACATGCATCTCGAATAGCAAATTTCGATGGGAAAAGAGTCATTCATGCCAAGTATATTATATAATACAAGAATTATACAATCTAAAAAGAGCCATAACCATCTCAGATGGAGAGCAAACTGTTATTTTTAGTCAATTGTATATAACCATTTAATATAAAAATTTCAAACGCACTACACACATATATTCATGCACCTTGCATAGAAAGGTTTGATGGGAAAAGAACTACGCATGCAACATATACATGAAATGCTAGATTATTCACTCCAATAAATTAAAACAAACCTAACTCAGATGGAGAGTATACTGTTAATTTAAGTCAAGTGAACATCATAATTAATAGATCTAGTTCCGTTGATCCAACGTATATACTTAGACGGAGAGTAAGTACATGATATCATGTAACGACCCAGCCGGTCGTTTTGAGAGTTGTAGCCCTGTTTCCTCATTTACTACTCATTTTATGATTTACAGCTATTATGTGACTTGCCGAGGTAGTTGGTTCGGGTCCGGAGAGATTTCAGAATGAGTTGAGACACTTAGTCTCAAGGTTGAAAGCTTAAGTTGAAATGGTTGACCGAATATTGACTTATATATAAATGACTCTGGAATAGAGTTTTGATGGTTCCGTTATCTCTGTTGGGTGATTTTGGACTTAGGAATGTGCATGGATTATGATTTGGAGATCCGTAGTTGAATTAAGCTTGAAATGGCGAAAGTTAGAAATTTGAAAGTTTGATTGAGAGTTTACTTTGTGGTTTTTGGGCTCGGATTGGCATTCTGGGGGTTGGCATAGGTTCGTTGTGTCGTTTGTGACTTGTGTAAAAAATTTGGGGTCAATCAGACCTGATTTGATAGGTTTCGGCATCGAATGTAGAAGTTAGAGGTTCAAAAGTTCATTAGGCTTAAATCAATGCGTGATTCGTGGTTTTAATATTGTTCGATGTGATTTGAATGCTAGACTAAGTTAGTATGATATTTTATGACTTTTTGGTATGTTTGGTTGAGGTCTCGGGGGCATCGGGTGACTTTCGGATGGTTAACAGATCAATTTTAGACTTGGAATACTACTGAAGAATTTCTGGCGTCCAGTTTTGGTTTCCTTCTATGCGATCGCGTGGGTAGGTATGCGATCACGAAGGCTTGTTTTGGGAAGCTAGGATTTTTACTCAATGCATTCGCGGAAGGTGGTACGTGATTGTGTAGGACTGACCAGACAGCTTGCAATAAATTTATCCGATATGGAGGAAGACTTTCGATGCGTAAATTTACACTCACTTGAAATTAATAGTGGGAGACCTTATAAACATATTCATATCATCACTTAATCATGGTTGCATTATAATTACAAAATTGATTCAACATGTAAACTCAGATGGAGAGTCAATACAGGTTATCAATAACTAGTAATTATACTCTGTGAGTTCATAATAAATTTATCCGATATGAAGTAAGACCTAAAGTCGACGCATAAATTTATTATTTCACTATAGATAGATAGTGGAGACCATAAAGGTTAATTCCTATCACAATTTAATCACAACTATGTATTTTTTTTAAAAAAAATTAAGTTTCCAAATTCGAAAAAATGCCCCAAAACCCATCCAAACATCTCAAATTTCAAGTCAATCGGAGATCGTAAAAGTCACGATCTCCAAAATTGCGACCAAATTTGAAAAGTTACAATTTTAAGCATTTTTAGGAATTTAAAAATATGAGTTACATTCTTATCATATATCAATTTATGTCAAATCAACATGTGTTACTATGTTTCAGATTTAACATAAATAAACCCGACATAAAGAATGACTTTTCATATGCAAATCATGTTTTAATCCCGCAAACCGCCAAAAACCCATCTAAACGACCCTGAACTACCGATATATGACATAATTCACTGCACAACAAAGAGTATTTCTTATTAGGTTGTTTTCAATGAACTCAGCAAATTCCAATTCAATCAGAGATTGTAAAATTAATGATCACCAAAACTATGACCAAATTCAGATTAATTTCTTCAGGCGAATTTAGAGATTAAATCGATATGATTTACATTCTTTCCATATATCATATCAAGTTAAATCATCATGTGTAATCATGTTCCAAATTTAACACAAATAAAACCCATATACAAAGAATAGTTTTTCATATTTAAAACTCATTTAATCCAATAAATTGCTTAAAACCCCATCTAAACGACATCGAAACAATAAAAAACGAACGATCCACTGTGTAGAAGTGAATGTTTATTACTAGATCGTTTTCAATGGACCTTCCAATTTCAAGTCAATTGGAGTTTGTCAAATTCATGACCAAATTAAGAGATTAACTGTTTTAGGCATTCTCATGGATTAAATAAATATGATCATACTTTCTATTCTCCTTATAATTATTCTATGAGCACAAGACCTAGATTATGTCCTTACTTTTCCGTAAGGTACATAAAACTGCCTCTTGTTATATCCAATTGTCCTCCCGTTTTATACATATGAGAATTCAAGATATTACTTTTCATCATATTTGGTGAAAACCTCAATATCTTTTCTCATTAATTAGTTTAACGTCACTAGTATCAAGAGGTAAACCTCTTTGGTGTAGATGAAAACTCTACTACTAGCGTAAACTTATCAAGGATGATTTTTCATATGGTACATTGAGTACATTTATTCATGACTTAAATAAATAGACCACTTTTGTGGATTCTATTTGTTAATTATAACTCTCAATCCATGTGTTGATATAATCATACATATATAAAGCCATTAAGAATTTTCAATGATTTCAATCAAATAAACCACTTTGGTTGTCACTATTTATTAATCATAAATTCTTAATCCATATATAATATTATCTCACATATAAAGTATTAAGGGTTTTCAGTAATTTCAAATAAATAAAACATTTTAACGGTAACCATTTATTAATCACATAATTCTTAATTTATACTATTACATACGTATGAGAAAAATAAAGTGCTCATATAATTATAACCCTTTAGTGGTGTGCATGTAATTGTCGATTACTATAAGAACAAACTATATTTTTGATATCTGATTACTTAAGATGGAAATTAGAAGAAGCACGAGTCCGAACTTTACTCAGATTACACTTCTTCCCAATAGCTAAAACATGCAATCAGGCAATCAATAAATAGGCGTCAGGCCTTCTTCGCGTTCGCGATGCACAATAACCAGAATGGCCTAAGCATTTGCTATGTTCGTTACGCGTTCGCGAAGGTTTCTCCCCCTAGCCTTCGCGTTTGCGAGCTAGGGCTCTGGTTCGCATAAACTAACAGTGATGCCCCCTTCCCAAGCCCCCTCAACCCTCCACGTTCATGAGAGGCTAGCCGCATTCGTGAAGGTCAAACCCCCAATGCTTCGCGTTCGCGACCCAACCATCGCGTTCGCGATGAAGGAATTCCCCCCAATCCTAGTTCCCCTTCGCGATAGCGAAGCACAAAACACCATACATCTGATATCAGCAAAAACAACAGATGCCTAAGTCCAAAAATCACTTAGTAGCTTATCCGAAACTCACCCGAATCCCTCGGGCTCCAAACCAAACATGTGCACAAGTGTAATAACATCATACGAACTTGCTCGCGCGATAAAAACACCAAAATAACACCTATAACTATGAATCGGATACCAAAATGAATGATATTTTCAAAGAAACTTAAGAACATGCAAAATTACAACTGGACGTCCGAATCACGTCAAATCAGCTCCGTTTTGCACCAAATTTTGCAGATAAGTCATAAATAATGAAATGAACCTATACCAAGTTCTGAAAGCGAAATTTGAACCTGGTAGCAACAAAGTCAACCTACGGTCAAACTTATGAATTCTTTTAGCCTTCAATTTACTAATTTTTAACAAATTACGTTAAATCAAGTTAGGGACTTTCGAATTCGATTCCGGGTATACGCCCAAGTCCCAAATCACAATACGGACCCACTGATACCGTCAAAACACTGATCCAGGTCTATTTACATAAAATATTGACCGTAGTCAACTCAAATGTATTTTAAGGCAAAATTTCACATTTTCTTAAATTTTTCACATAAAAACTTTCTGAAAAAAGACACGGACTGCGCATGCATATCGAGGGAGGCTAAACGGAGTTGCTCGAGGTCTTGGAAAATAAAAATGAAGGCTAAAACCGAAAATGACCTATCGGGTTATCACATTCTCCACCTCTAAAATAAATGTTTGTCCTCGAACGAACATAGAAATGTACCTAGACTGGTGAAAAGGTGTGGATATCTACCTCGCATGTCAGATTCGTACTCCCACGTGGATGCCTCGATCGACTGACCTCTCCACTGTACTCTAACTGAAGGATAACTCTTAGACTTAACTTCCTGACCCATCGAGCTAGAATGGCCACCGACTCCTTCTCATAAGTCAAATCCTTGTCCAATTGGACTGAGCTGAAATATAACTGTCACGACCCAAAATCTAACTATCCGTGATGGCACCTAACGTCACCCGCTAGGTAAGTCAAATAACAATAATCCGATTCAATTAATATTTAACTGACTCTAATACACTCTCCTAGGACTGGTAGTACAAATCATGAGCTTTTAAGATTAGAATTTACAAAACTGGTGTGAAATAAAAATACATCATCTGTCTAAAATATACATGAACAAATTAATAATTCTAAAGCTACCAAGAATATGAGGCAGTTATGACCGGATTGCGAAAATATCTTTAATGCCAGCTCCCGCCATACACGTAATGTCAACATCCAAAATCTGCACACAAGGTACGGAAGTGTAGTATGAGTACAACCGATCCTATGTACTCAATAAGTGTTTTGTCTAACCTCATCGAAGTAGTGACGAGGATTTTTAGTAAAATGATACTCACCGTTTTAACCTGTGAAGTATGCTAACAGTAGAAACAATTATAGAACATAACAGTTAAGGGTACAATAAAATAATTGTGCGAGGCTGTAAATGATTACTAGGAGAAATTGTAGTAGTAAAATCATAATTTTCCTGGTGTGAGAAATATATTCCACATATCAAATTGAATGGCACGGTAACACCTTCGTGTATTTATCTCATTCTCACCCAATGTATGTTTATAAATCAAATCAATTCGCATATTAACACCCTTCGTGCACTTATCTCTTTCTCACCGAGCATACATATAACCGTACTAATTAGGTGGAAGGCATAGAAATTATGACAATAATTAGGATGGAAGAATATTATTTGCAAATTAAACAGATAGAAGGCATGACTAACACAACAACAATTGGGGTAGAGGACACAGACAGAGCGACTACAAATCACATAGAAAACATAGGTGCACAATGACAGCTCAAGATAAAGGCATGAATGCATACACAACGAAAAGATATCACAATATAATGTATGTCTCTCATCCTCGCCTGCACGGAAAGACCCTTCGTGACATGAACCTATATAATATAAAACATGATAATGTAACTAAAATGGCACGACATCACCCTTCATGCTTTTACTCTCATCCTCACATGATAATGTTCATGATGGCATAATAATATAATTGAAATGGCACGGTATCACCCTTCATACTTTACACTCTTCCTCACATAATAACAAATATGAAATGACATGTCATCACTCTTTGTGATTTACACTCTTCTTTACCAAGCATATGTATATCATTAACAAGCAAGGTACGAAGCATAAATAATATCAATAAGAGTGTTTGAACGAATGTTCCAAATTGAATATCAATCACGACTCTCAAGCCAATAACAATTCAGTAAACCTCAAGTACTTTATTATTCAAGTATTTCAACAAGTCTAAAAAATAATCTTCAACTCAAATATAGAATTCAAAATCTCAAGAATAACGGTCGTAGCGATGTATTTGTGATTAAGTATAATAACGACCGGATTTAGAACATCAATAATTTCATAAAAAGTCCGTCAATATTTTAATCAAATTATAATAATCCTAACCATGGTTTCTAGCATTTAATTTCGTATACATATAAATCTAGAAGTCAAAGAAGACATGAAACAAGAATATCACATAATTCTACAAAGCACAATTAATCGTATAATTTACCCTCGAGCATGTTTAACCCTAGCACATGCATATATGCTCGTCACCTCATATATGTATCACCCTCGCATGTAGCAAATAATGGCAATTAATAGAAATATTCCCTCAACAAAGTTAGGCAAAACACATACCTCAAACAAGCCAATTCCAATGCCGGAAAAGATAAACAATACTTCGGAAATTCTATTCTGCATGTATCAACCTCCAAACGTCTTCATATCTCCTCAATTCAAGCCAAATGATCCGTATATATTCAAACAACGTGCAAATTAATCACAATGTACTCCAATGCTTACAATTTAATAATTTATAAAATCTCCCCAACTCAGCTCGAAAAGTCAACAGTGGGGCCCGCATCTCAGAATTTGATGAAACTCACAAAATCTGACAACCCATTCAATTACGAGTCCAACAATACTAATTTTGCTCAAATCCGACTCCGAATCGATGTACAAAACTCGAAATTTCATTTTATGGAATTGTAGAAAATTCCTCCGGTTCCTCTTGAAAAATCAATAATCTAACGCCGAAAATGAAGATTAATTCTTGGAATATAATCACAAAGGAGTCAAGAACACTTACCCCAAGTTGTGTGGTAAAATTTCTCTCCAAGGTCACCCAAACCGAGCTCCAAAATCCGAAGATGAAGTAAGAAACCAAAGACCTCGAATTATAGGTTCTGTCTAGGGCTGCTCGCACCCGTGGAAATTCTTCCGCTTCTGCTGAATCGCAGGTGCGAGCCAAGGGTCCGCATCTGCGCTCCTTCCACTACTACGCTCAGCATCACCGCATCCGCGGTCACGCATCTGCCGCAGTTTCCTACGCATTTGTGGCTCTTACCCAGCAGTGCCCAGTCTGCTTATGCGGTGGGTTACTCACTTCTGCGGAGTCGCTTCTGCGACTAAGCTTCCGCAGAAGTGGTTGCACCAGCAACTCAAAAATTCCAGCAACTTCAACAAGGCTTCAATAGATCCGAACCTCGTCCGAAACTCACTCGAGCCACTCGAGACCTTGTCCGAATATACCAATAAGTCTCGTAACATTATACGAACTTACTCGAGGTCTCAAATTACATCAAACAACGTCGAAATTACAAATTGCACCACGAATCGAACTTAAATTATTTCCAAATTTCCAAATTCTATATCTTGTACCGAAATGTATTAAATCCATCTGGAATGACTTCGAAGTTTGCGCACGAGTCATAAATTACATAATGGAGTTGCTCAAATTTCCAGAACTGGATTCCGACCCCAATATCAATAAAGTCAAATGCCGGTCAAACTTCCAAACCTTCAATTTCTGATTTTTGCCATTTCAAGCTAAATTTAACTACCGACTTCAAAATAAATATCAAGGGATACTACTAAGTCCGAAATCACCATACGGAGCTATTGGAACCATCAGAATGTCATTCAGGAGTCGTTTGCACCAAAGTCAAACTCCGGTCAACCTTTTCCATTTAAGCTTCCAACATGAAATTTATTCTTCTGAACTAGTCCCGAAACACCTGCAAATATAAATCGACGATTCACGCATGTACTAATACCTCATATGAAGCTATTCAAGACTTCAAATAGTTGAAAGAAGCGTAAATGTTCAAAACGATAAGTCGGGTCATTACACTAACACATGGAACGGATCACCGTGATACTTCTGGATTATGGACGCTTGGAACACAGGATGGACTACTGATAAACTAGGTTGCAATGCTAGCCTATAGGCCGCCTCCACTCTCTCAAGAATATTAAAAGGTTCGATGTACCTAGGGCTCAACTTGCCCTTCTTTCCAAACCATATCACACCCTTAATGGGTGAAACCCGGAGCAATACCCTCTCTCCAACCATGAAAGCAATATCACGAACTCTACGGTCAACATAACCCTTCTTCCTACACTGAGCTGTGTGAAGTCGATCCTGAATTATCTTGACCTTTTCTAAGGCATCCTGAACCAAATCAGTACCCAAAACCCGAGCCTCCCCAAGCTCGAACCAACCGACTGGCGAACGACACCGCCTCCGATATAATGCCTCATAGGGAGACATCTAAATACTCGACTGGTAGCTATTGTCGTAAGCAAATTCCGCAAGTAACAAGAACTGATCCCAAGAACCCCCGAAATCCATAACGCAAGCGTGAAGCATATCCTCCAATATCTAAATGGTGCGCTTGGACTGCTCGTCCGTTTGGAGGTGAACTGATGTACTTAACTCAACTCGTGTGCCTAATTCACGTTGTATGGCCCTCTAGAAGTGTGAGGTAAACTGCGTACCTCAATCAGAAATGATAGACACGGGCACACTGTGAAGATGAACTATCTCGCGGATGTAGATCCCAGCTAACTACTCTGAAGAATAGTTAACTGTCACATGAATGAAATGTGCTGACTTGGTCAACATGTCCACAACAACTGAAACCGCATCGAACTTCTTCTGAGTCTGTGGGATCCAACAACAAAATCCATGGTGATACGCTCCCACTTCCACTCAGGAATCTCTGGCCTCTGAAGCAAAACCACCAGGCCTTTGATGCTCGTACTTTACTTGCTGACAATTCAGACACCGAGCTACATATGCAAATATATCCTTTTTAATTCTCCTCTACCAATAATGCCACCACAAGTCCTGGTACATCTTGTTGGCACCCGGATGAATAGAATACCGGGAAGTATGTGCCTCCTCAAGAATCAACTCACGAAGCCCATCCACATTGGGCACACAAAGATGACCCTGCATCCGTAATACCCCATCCTCTCCAATAGTAACCTACTTGGCACCACCGTGCCACACCATGTCCTTAAGGACAAGTAAATGGGGGTCGTCATACTGACGCTCTCTGATGTGCTCATACAAAGAAGACCGAGAGACCGTGCAAGCTAGAACATGACTGGGCTCCGAAACATCTAACCTCATGAACTGATTGGCCAAAGCATGAACGTTTGATGCTTACGACCTCTCCCCAACCGAAATATACGCAAGGCTACCCATACTCACAGCCTTACTACTAAAGTCAATGGCCACCATATTGGCCTTCCCGGAATGATTCAAAATGGTGATATCATTGTCTTTCAATAGCTCCAACCGCCTCATCTGCCTGAAGTATAGATCCTTTTTCTTGAACAAATATTGTAGACTCCGATGATCCATGAATACCTCACACGACACACCATAAAGACAGTGCCTCCAAATCTTCAGCGCATGAACAATGGTTGTCAACTCTAAGTCATGAACATGGTAATATTTCTCATGAACCTTCAACTGCAGCGACGCATATGCTATCACCTTGCCATCCTGCATCAATACTGCATCGACTCTAATACAAGATGCATCACAATACACCATGTAGGATCCTAAACCTGTGGGCAATACCAACACTGGCGTCGTAGTCAAAGCAGTCTTGAGCTTCTGAAAGCTCAACTCACACTCATCTGACCACCTGAATGGGGCACCCTTCTGGGTCAATCTAGTCAATGGGACTGTTATGGATGAAAATCCCTCTACGAACCGGCAATAATAACCCGACAAACCCAGGAAGCTCCGAATCTCTGCAGCTGAAGTAGGTCTAGGCCAGTTCTAAACTGCCTCAATCTTCTTAGGATCCACTTTTATTCCACCTGCCGATAGAATATGCCCAAAGAAGGCGACTGAGTCTAACCAAAACTCATACTTTGAAAACTTGGCATATAACTGACTATCCCTTAGAGTCTGAAGTACAATCCGAAGATGCTGCTCATGCTTCTCTTGACTCTAGGAGTAGATCAAGATATCAGGAATGCATATGATCATAAAAGAATCCAAATAGGGCTTGAATACCTGGTTCATCAAATCTATAAATGTTGTTGGGGCAATTGTCAACCCAAATGACATTATTACGAACTCATATTGCCCATACTGAGTGCGAAAGGTCGTCTTAGGAACATCTGATGCCCTAATCTTCAATTGATAGTAGTCACACCTCAATCAATCTTCGAAAACACCTTGGCACCCTAAAGATGATCAAATAAGTCATCAATTGTAGGCAAAATGTACTTGTTCTTGATAATGACTTTGTTCAACTACCGATGGTCTATGCACATCCTCATCGAACCATCTTTCTTCTTCACAAACAACACATGCGCACCTTAGGATGAGACGCTAGGTCTAATGAATCCCTTATCAAGCAAGTCTTACAACTGCTCCTTTAATTCCTTCAACTCTGGCGGGGTCATACGGTATGGTAGAATAAAAAGGGGATAAGTGCCCGAAGCCAAATCAATACAGAAGACAATATCTCTGTCGGGTGGAATCCCTGGCAGATATACAGGAAACACCTCCGGAAACTCACGCACAACTGGTACTGAATCCATGGAAGGAACCTCAGCACTCGAATCATGAACATAGGCCAAATATGCTAGACATCACTTCTCGACCATACGTCGAGCCTTCACATAAGAAATAACCATGTTGGTAGAGTGGCCAAGAGTCCCTCTCCACTCTAATAGAGGCAACCTCGGCATAGCTAAGGTCACCATCTTGGCGTGACAATCCAATATAGCATGATAAGGTGACATCCAATCTATGCCCAAAATAACATCAAAGTCTACCATATTAAGAAGTAGGAGATTTACACTAGTTTCAAGAGTCCCAATAATATTCACACACGTGCGATAGAAACGATCTACAATAATACAATCTCTCACATGCGTGGACACATACATAGAAGCACTCAAAGAATCACGAGGAACACCCATACATGAAGCAAAATAGGATGACATGTTGGAATAAGTAGAGCCTAGATCAAATAAAACTAAAGCGTCTCTATGGTAAACTGGAACAATACCTGTGATGACGACGTCAGATGACTCGACTTCAGGTCTAGCTGGGAAAGAATAAAACCGAGGTTGGGCCCCACTACGCTGACCTACGTCTCTGGAACGACCTCTAGCTGGCTGCCTCTAATGTCCTGACCTCCACCTATAACGGCCTACCTCCACCTCTGGCTGCCTGGCCTTTGCCTCTAGCTGGCTGAGCGGGCGGTGGATCTACTGTGTCGGGACCATGGCATGAGAACACTGCTATGGCATGCTACTCAACAATCTCGTACAGAACCTCCTTATATGACCCGTACCCCCACTGTCACGACCCCAAATTCCCTCCGTAGGATGCCGTGATGGCACCTAGTCTCTAAGACTAGGTAAGCCTATCAATGCGGAATAATAATAAATATCTGAAATAAATAAACTACAATTCAAACAATTTCAACTCCCAAAACCCGGTAGAAATAAATCACAAGCTTCTAAGAATTTATTCTCAATGTCTCTATATGTCAAGGTCTAAATAAAATATAAGGAAGCAACATAAAATGATAGAAGGGGACTCCGGAGTCTGCAGACGCTGGCAGATATACCTCAAAGTCTCCGTGCGCAGGTAACTCACCGACGTCTAGGCTGGTAAAATGTACCTAGATCTGCACAAAAAGATGTGTAGAAGCGTAGTATGAGTACACCACAGCGGTACCCAATAACTGCCAAGCCTAACCTCGGTAGAGTAGTGACGAGGTCAGGTGAGGCCCTACTGGAATATAATAATGGCATGGTAAAATGTTTATCAATATAGTAAAATAAAATGACATTGGAAATGAATCAAATAGTATGTCACATTTAATGACACCAAATAATTGCAAATAATATCTCGTGGAATCAAAACAGAATTTTCTTCAACTTTATGAAAATTACAACAATTAATCGAAGGCAACTATGGTCATAAATCAATATTAACAAGGGCACTACCGAGGTACCGCCTCGTAGTCCCAAATTTTAAATAATTTCACAATATCTCATTTCCTTATATCACCGCGGGAGCCTTTACGATTTATTTAAAGAAAATATTTTTTCTGAAATAGCATCCCGCGTTTTAGCCACCCTTATTACACCGCATGACTTCTAGTAATCACCCCTACTAGCCACGCGTATCAAGCCACTCTTATCTCACCGCATGCGTTTCAATACCCAGACCTTATACCACCCATACGTATCAATATCATAATATATCACAATTTGCACCTCAAGTGCCCAATATTTCAATTTTCCACAAAAAAATCAACAACAATATTTTTCAATAATAAAGAGCTCACGGCTCATGCCAGAATAATCCAAAAAAAAAAAAATTCTTACGAAAATATTCAAGAATAAATAATTTAGGAAAATAATATTTCAAATTTTTAATACGTTGCTTCAATATCAAATTTAAAAATGTAAAATACTTCATATTAATAATATTTAATTTTAAAAAAATCAACCTTCAAATAATGCACAGTATAAAAGAAACCAAGTTTCAATTAAACAGGTAAAACAATTAGCAGAAAAAGGTCAAACAAATTTAAAATATATATCACAGATCAATGATGAAGAATATAACAAGATAAAATAATTTAATAAATGCGCAACAATGATCTACACAATTTAAAAATATAATATTTCACATTTGTCCCATGTACACACTCGTCACCTCGTGTACACGACTTTCAACACATTTCAATAATCACATTAATATCAATTCTAGGGGAAATTTCCCCCACACAAGGTTAGACAAGTCACTTACCTCGACTTGCTCCAATTTAATCAAGTATTATGTTTTTTCCTCGATTTTTCGACTCCAATCGACTCGTATCTAGTCATAATTAATTCGATATAGTCAACAAAAATTATAGAATCAATTTCATAAGAAAATATTATATTTTTTCAATTAAATCCGAAATTAGCTCAAAATTTGCCCGTGGGGTCCATATCTCGGAATCCGGCAAAAGTTACGAAATAGGAACGCCCATTCAACCACGAGTCTAACCATATCAAAAATGACTAAATTCCAATAACGATTCGACCCTCAAATCCACAAATCTATCCAAGAGGGTTTTCAAAATTTTCCAACTTAAATCACCAATTAAAAGTTAAAAACAGTGATGGATTCGGGTAATCTAACCAAGATTGAGTTAAGAACACTTACCCCAATGTTTTTCCTTGAAGAAATATCAAAAATCGCCTATGCTCAAGCTCCAAGTTGTTAAAAATGGCGAATGGGACGAAGCCCCCCTGATTTTATAACTTACAGATCTGTCCAGGGTGACCTCGATCATGGGGTCCGATCCTGGACCTCGATCATAGGAGTCCGATCATGGGGAGTCCTATTAAGGGGAGTCCGATCATGGGATCCGATCATGGTCCTCGACCCTGGGGCTCGATCACAGCCATCAATCCTGGCTATCGATCATGGCTTCGATCTTTACGGCCTTCGATCACTGGCCTTGGTCATAGCCCTCGATCTTGGGCCTTCGATCAGTGGCCTTCGATCACTGGCCTTCGAGCTTGCCTTCAATCATGGATCTCGATCCTGCCTTTGATCCTCGGCTCGATTTCTGGGGGCTTGATTTCACAGCAGAAGAAAATTTGCAGCAGCTTTTGCAGCAGCTGTTTAAGTCCCATTTTTGATCTGTTAACCATCCGAAACTCACCCGAGGCCCTAGGGACCTCAACCCAATACAACAACAAGTCCTAAAACATTATACGAACTTATTTGAAACCTCAAATCACATCAAACAACGCTATAATCACGAATCACACATAGATTCAAGCCTAATGAACTTTGAAACTTTCAATTTCTACAAACAACATCGGAACCTATCAAATCAAGTCCGATTGATCTCAAATTTTGTACGCAAGTCATAAATGACATAATGCAGCTATGAAAATTTTCAGAATCGGATTTCGACCCCGATATCAAAAAGTTAACCCCTCGGTCAAACTTCCCAAAAATTCAACTTTCGGCATTTCAAGCCTAATTCCACTACGGACTTCCAAATAAAATTCCGATCACGCTCCTAAGTCCAAAATCACCATACGGAGCTGTTGCAATCATCAAAATTCTATTCCGGGGTCATTTGCACATAATTCGACATCCGGTCACTATTTGAACTTAAACTTTAAATTGTTCATCAAAATTCCATATCTCGGGCTAGGGACCTCGGAATTTGATTCCGGGCATACGCTCAAGTCCCAATTCACGATACGGACCTACCGAAACTATCAAAATACTGATCCGAGTCTGTTTGCTCAAAATGTTGACCAAATTCAACTCAATTGTGTTTTAAACATCTAATTCACATTTTAATCCATTTTTCACCTGAAAACTTTTCGAAATTTTTTTTACGGACTGCACACGCAAGTCGAGTAATGGTAAATAGTGCTTAGATCACATAATTAATTATTAAATTTAAAGATGACATTTTGGGTCATCACACCCACACTCAAAACACCCATCCTGCTATTGTGGCTGCTGAAGTTATAACTGACCCAAACGGGTCGGATAACCACGGTGATAGATCTGAATCGGAGGCGCACTGATAGGAGCTGATGGTGCAATATAGATTGGTTGCACAGAATGAGATACGTCCCTCTGGAAAGAAATATCATCTCCAGTCTCCTTGGCCATCTGCAGCCTGATAGTGAATATGAGCCCATCAATGAATCTCCTCACTCTCTCCCTCTCAGTAGGAAGAAAGATAATGGCATGACCATCTAGGTCCACAAATCGAGTCTCGTACAGGGTAACAGTCATACTACCATGTTGAAGACGCTCAAACTGCCTGCGGTAATCCTCTCTCAGAGTGACAAGAATGAACTTCTCTAGAAATAGCTGTGAAAACTGATCCTAGGTAAGTGTAGGCGAACTAGCTGGTCTAGTCAGCATATAATCTCTGCACTATTTCTTGGCGGAACCAGTCATCTGAAACAGTATAAAGTTTACCCTATTGATCTCAATTATACCCATGTTGCATAGCACCTAGTGGAAACTGTCCAGATAATCATGTGGGTCCTCAGAAGGTGCACCACTAAAATGAACAGGAAAGATCTTGGCAAACTTATCCAACCTCAACAAGGCCTTAGAAGACATAATGGGCCTATCACCGGCCTGTGTCGTAATAACCGGATGAACCATCACAACTGGCTGGGCTGCTGGAGTCTGATACTGGGGAGTCACCTGCTCCGGGGTATGAGTAGCAGGAGTATGTGCACCTCCCCCAGCCCGAGAGACGGCTGGTGCCTCCAGGAATGCTCCAGTCTGGGCAACACTCTCCATAAGGCCGACATGCACGGTTTGAGTTGGGACCTCCTCCTCATGATCAATTTGAGGCTCAACTGCAGGTGTTGCTGCTCGAGCTCTATGCTGAGCTCTGCCTCTGCCTTGGTCTCTGGCTTGACCTCGGCCTCTGCCCCTGGTAGTAGCTGCCACAGGGGGATCTGGCTCATGTCCAGCTGTAGATGCTTCACATGTTCTTTCCATCTGCGAGAGAATAAGAATAGAATGAGTCAGTCATCAATGATAGAATAAAATCGCATGATAGAGAAGGATAGAAGTGAAAATTTTCCTAAACTCCATATCTTTTAGAAGATAAGTACAGACGACATAGTACCGATCCTCCAAAATTTACTAAGCTTGCTCGTGACTTGTGAGACCTAGGCAACCTAGTGCTCTGATACCAACTTGTCACGACCCGAAATTCCCACGCTCGAGACCGTGTTGGCGCCTAATATTTCACTTTCTAGGCAAGCCAACATTAGAAATTTATTTTTAGCCATTTTTAACAATTCAAATTAAATGATAACCAAGAAACTAAATAAACTCAAGTAGAGTGAGTAAACCAAATTAACAGCAATATCCAGATACAATCCCAGAATTGGTGTCACAAGTACACGAGCGACTAGAGTACTACAAATAAAAGTATGAATGAAAGAATAACTGTCTGAAACAAAATAAACAGCTAGAGCAATGTAGAGGGGGTCTTCAGAGCTGCGAACGCTGTGCAGCTGTACCTCAAGTCTCCGTCAGGCTCCGAATATGAGCAATCTACTGACCGCCGCTAGTACCGACTCCAAAATCTTCACAAGAAGTGCAAAGTGTAGTATGAGTACAACAGACCCCATGTACTCTGTAAGTGCCGAACCTAACATCGACCAAGTAGTGACGAGGCTAAGGGGAGACACTTATAATAAACTATACGCAGTATAATAACAATAATAAAAATAATAGGAAAAGAAAATAGGAAATGACGGTAAAGTAGTTAACTAATGAAAAGAAACTCAATCCTCGAAATCAGTAAATCCATAAATATCAGTCCTCAGAATCTCGTATGAATATACTGAAAGTTAACATAATACAACAATGAGTACAACACACACAATCCGTTGCGGCGCGTAACCTGATCCCACCGTACAAACACAATCCTCCCTTATTTCACTATACCAATATCAAGAATAACATATACAATCCATTGTGGCGCGCAACCCGATCCCACTATATCAATATCAAATCCTCCCTTATTCCACCATATCACAACCATTGCGGCACATAACCCGATCCCACCATATTAATATCAAATCCTCCCTTATTACACCATATCACAACCATTGCGGCGTTCAACCCGATCCATAAACAAATTCAATAAATGTAATTAGTCCAACAACTTAATTCAAAAAAATCTCTACGATTAAAGAATATGAAAGCAATGGAATAAAGCAACCCTGTACCAAATCAAGGAATGCTGCAATTAATACAAAGCAACAAGACAAGCCAAATATATGACAGTTAAAGTGTATAAGTAAGACAATTAAGGCAAGTAGCAATTAATCATGGAATCATGAATGAAACATACAAGTAAGACAATTAAGACAAGTAGCAATTAATCATGGAACCATGGATGAAACAAGCATTTCAATACTAGAGTAAATAAATGACAAGTAACAAGTTAAGACATAGAAAGCAATTAAAACATGTAACAGTTAAGACATGGAATAAGATAATTAATGAAATATGGGAAAACATGGATACAATTATTTTAACGGTTTATATACACTCGTCACTTCGCATATACTCCGTTACACACATAATTCACATAACATATAGTTCAATGATTCGTAATTCCCTCAGATCAAGGTTAGACCCAATACTTACCTCGCTCTACAAGCAAATCAAAGCTCCTCGCTTTACAAGCAAATCAAAGCTCAACCGGGGTTTTTCCTCTAAAATTCGCCTCCAAACCAATTGAATCTAACAAAATTGACTTAATATCAACAAACAATGCTAGGAAATCAATTACAATAGATAAGTTAAGATCATTATACTTTTCCCAAAAAGTCAACAAAAGTAAATCTCGGGCCCGCTTGGTTAAAACCCAAGATTCAGACCAAAATCCAATTACACATTCACCCCTGAGCCCGATTATTTGATTAGTTTCGAAATCTGACCTCAATTTAAGGTCTAAATCCCAATTTTATAACCCCCCCCCCCAACAAATTCTACCTAAATCCCTAATTTTTTACCATAAAAGAGCACAAATTAAGGTTAGAAATCAATGGGTGTTGATGGAAATGGAAGAAAACGAGTTAAAGTATACTAACCTATGAAATGGGAATGAAATTTCTCTTCAAAATGGCCTCTAGGCCGAGCTCTAATGTGAAGATGGAGAAAAATGAAGAAAATATCGTCTTTGGAATTTTAATTGACTGGGCGTCAGGCCTTCTTCGCGTTCGCGAAGAGCCTGACACGTTCGCGATGCACAATACCCAGAATGGCCTACGCATTCACGATATTTCTCACGTGTTCGTGAAGGCTTTTTTCCCCTGGCCTTCGTGTTCGCGAGCAAGGGCTCGCGTTCGCGAGCTGGGGCTCGCGTTCGCGTAGATTAACAATGATGCCCCCTTCCCAGGTCCCCTCAATCCTACGCGTTCGTGAGAGGCTGGCCGCGTTTGCGAAGGAAAAACCCCAAATGCTTCGCATTTGCAACCCAGCTATCGCGTTCGCGATGAATGAATTCTGCCCCTGTCCTATTTCCCCTTCGCGATCGCGAAGCACAAAACACCAGACATCAGATATCAGCAAAAGCAGTAGATGCCCAAGTCCAAAAATCACTCTGTAGCCTATCCGAAACTCACCTGATCCCCTCGGACTCCAACCCAAATATGCACAGAAGTGTAACATCATACGAACTTGATCGCGCGATCAAAATACCAAAATAACACCTATAACTATGAATCAGACACCAAAATGAATGATATTTCCAAAGAAACTCAAGAACATGCAAATTTACAACCGGACGTCTGAATCATGTCAAATCAGCTCCGTTTTGCACCAAATTTTACGGACAAGTCATAAATAGTAAAATGAACTTATACCAAGTTCTAGAACCGAAGTTCGAACCCGATAGCAATAAAGTCAACCTATGGTCGAATTTTGGAATTCTTTAAGCCTTCAATTTACTAGTTTTCAATAAATTACGTTAAATCAAGTTAGGGACTTCCGAATACGATTCCAGGCTTATGCCCAAGTCCCAAATCACGATACGGACCTACATGGACCGTCAAAATACTATCCGGGTTCGTTTACACAAAATATTGATCATAGTCAACTCAAATGAGTTTTAAGCCAAATTTTCACATTTTCTTAAATTTTCCGCATAAAAACTTTCCGGAAAAGACACGAATTGCACACACAAATCGAGAAAGGCTAAATGGAGCTATTCGAGGTCTCGAAACATAAAAATGAGGGCTAAAACTGAAAATGACCTATCGTCTCATCACACAGAAACTCCTTTTCTTACCTTTTTTGTTTGTGAATTCTTATTTTGTTAAATTTCTTACAATTATAAGATTCTTAAGTTGGTTAAATATTTTTTTGTTAAATTATAATTTTTTTAAATATATATATATATATATATATATATATATATATATATATATATATATATATATATATATATATATATATATATAAAATTTTAAAATTAAAAGTAATTAGTTTTGTTTAAAAAGCAAATCCCAACTTTGATTAAAAAAGAGCGTCAATGACTTTATTTTGAAGTCACATGATGAACAAAACTGAGTAGTGGAGAAAATTCTATTTACTGGTGCCGCTTTTACAAGTGGCTATTATGTTGTTTGACTCAATCCGCTTGTATAAAATCTTGGGTCCGTCACTGTATATGTGTGTATCAAAATTGAATGTAATCGTAGATTTGACAAATAATTAGTCTAATAAAATATCGCCGCAACTGCACCCATATACAGAGGTGGATCCAGGACTTAAAATTTATGGGTTCAAATTTGCATTATATCTCATCTAATTTAATGAGTTTAAAATTTATTATTTGTACATTTTTAATAATTTTGAGTAAAAATATAAGGTATGAGCGAAAGCTATGGGTTCAGTTGAACCCATAGTTTTACACTAGATACGACCCTGCCCGTTATGGGTTCAGTTGAACCCATAGTTTTACACTAGATACGACCCTGCCCGTATTTACAAACTTGCTCTAGCTACCTTATATTAAGAAAAAGTCCAGAAACCAAATAACTAGAAGATGCAATGAACGCCAAATATATACTATATTAAAAGCACGAAGGCCCTTAGGGTAATGTCGTTCGTCTTTTTTACCCCTTAAAAATAGATTTTACACTAGACAAATTTGTCATTTAAATTATTTTCCTCATATTTAGGAGTTTGAAATTAACTAAACTTTTAATTATAAAATCTTCCCTTATTTGAACTATATAAAAAATCATAACATTAATTTTAATTTCACTTTTCACAAGATTTGTATTCGGCAATATTTTAGTTGTCCTAAACACGTTCTCTCTTTTTTTTCTTTTTCTTTTCTTTCTATATCCTTAAGAATTAGAACATTCTATTTAATAATTTATATTTGATAATTTTTTAACAAACAATTTTACAATAATTTCCACTTTTCCAACTGAATTTGGGCACCAACTCAAATTCTATCTTCTCATAAAGAAAAAGCACCAACTCATCAACATAAATAATTTAGGCTTTTGTCACGATCCCAAATTCCATCCGTAGGATGTCGTGATGACACCTAAGCCTATCAATTATGCGGAATAATGGAATCTAAAACTGAAAGTCAAAACTCAACATATTAAATAAAAAGTGCAATTCAAAATAGTTACAACTCCCAAAACCCGGTAGAAATAAGTCACAAGCTTCTAAGAGAAATACTAAATGTCTTTATGCATCAGAGTCTAAAGAGAATAAGGAGAACAATATAATAAGGATAGAGGGAGACTCTGGGGTCTGCGGATGCTGGCCCGTGTACGACTAGCTCACTGATATCTGGTCTGATAGAAAGTACCTGGATCTGCACAAAAAGATGTGTAGAAGCGTAGTATGAGTACGCTACATCGGTACCCAATAAGTACCAAGCCTAACCTCGGTAGAGTAGCGACGAGGTCAGGTCAGGCCCTACTGGAAATAATAAAAGACAGGGTGAAAAGTTTAACAATATAATAATAATAATGACACTGGGAATGAATTAAGTAAGGAGTATGTTACAATTTAACTACACAGAATAAGGCAAATAATACCTCATGGAAGGAAAACAAGAATTTTCATATTTAAGAAAATACAAAATAACCAAAAGTAAGTGCAGCCATAGAGAAATATCAACAAGGGCACTCCCGAGGTACCGCCTCATAGTCCCAAACAATAAATAAATTCAAAATAATTATTTTTCTAATATCACAGCGGGAGCCTTCACATTTAATTTTAAAGAAATTATATTTTTCGAAATAGCATCCCGCATTTTAGCTACCCTTATCACACCGCATGACTTCTAGTAGTTCCCCTACTAGCCGCGCGAATCAAGCCACCCTTATCTCATCGCATGCGTTTCAACACCTAGACCTTATACCACCGCATGCGTATCAATATCACAATATATCATACTTTGCACCTCAAGTGTCCAAATATTTTAACTTGCCAAAATAAATCAACAACAACATTATTTTTCACAATAAGGAGCTCACGGCTCAATCACAATGAATACAAAATCTCACAAAATATTCGGGAGTGAATAACTCAACAAAAATAATATTTCACAAATTTAACACTTTGCCTCAATACCAAATTTTTAATGTCAAATACTTCATTTTAATAATAATTCAATTAAGAAATTCAACCTTCAAATAATGAACACAGAATAAAAGAAACAAAGATTCAACTAAACAGCTAAAGAAATTAGCAAGAAAAGGCAAGGCAAATTTAAAATGTAAAAATAGACCAATGATGATGAATATAACCGAATAAAATAATTTAATTAATATGTAACAGAGATCTACACAATTTAAACCAAAGTTTTCCACATTTAGCCTGTGTACACCCTCGTCACCTCGCGTACACGACTTTCAACACATCACAATTATCATATATATCAATCCTAAGGAAAATTTCCCCCACACAAGGTTAGACAAGTCACTTACCTCAAATCTTGCTCAAGAAGTCAAGTAGTTTGCCTTTCCCTCGATTTTCCAACTCCAATCGGCTCGAATCTAGCCAAAACAATTTCATACTATAAATATAACTACAAGGAACTAATTTAAAAAATAAAACTACAACTTTAGCCAAGAATCAAAAATTCGGCCCAAAAAATTAATCCGGACCCACATCTCGGAATCGGGTAAAAGTCACAAATTTCGAATACCTATTCGACCACGAGTCAAACCATACTAGTTTCATTCAAATCCGACTCCGAATCGACATCCAAATCTCAAAAATTTATTTTATAAAATTTCTATAATTTTTCCCAAATTTTCATCTCAAAATACTAATTAAATGATGAAAACAATGATATATTCGTATATACTGACCAAATCCGAGTTAGAATCACTTACCCCGATAAATTTCTTGAAAATCCCACGAAAAATCATCACAAACTGAGCTCCCAAAGTCTTAAAATGAAAAATGAGATGAAACCCTCGTTTATATGGTACCAATTGGATATCCCAATGTGCTGACCATACATTATTTTTGTGCGGTCCGTACATTTAAGGTCTCTGCGGCCGCAATCCAAATTGTGCGGTCGTTGTTCAGCAGCATCTGAACTGCCAGGCTTTAGTAAATTGATCACAACTTTTTGTACAAATGGTCAAATAACTAAAGGTTAACTTTTCTGAAAACTAGACTCAAAGGATTACAATTTGTATTTTTGAATCATCTCCAGATTTCTTGTAGATTAGAAGATATAAGCTTCCGAAGTCAGACCATTGAATCTGCAGAATCTCCTTTTTGCGGCCGCAGGAGGATTTCTGCGATCCGCACATTTTTAACTGCGGTCCGCACATCTTCAACTGCGGTCCGCTCATTTTCCACTGTCTCCATACTTTGGGAGTTTGCGGCAGCACATCCGCACTCCAAAAATCTGCCCTCCGCACTTCAACTGCTCCACGACATCATCAAAGTGCCGAAATGCCCAAACTCGTTCAAAACTCACCCGAAACATACCCTAGGCCCCCAGGACCTCAACCAATATACCAACAAGTACTAAAATATTATACGAATTTATTCGAGCCCTTAAATCACATCAAACAATGTAAAAACATAAATTACACATTGATTCGAGCCTAATGAGCCTTAAGCTTCAAACTTCTACATTCGACGCCGAAATCTATCAAATCAAATCCGATTGACCTCAAATTTTGCATCTAAGTCATAATTAAAATTACGGACCTACTTCAACCTCCAGAATCAGAATCTGACCCCAATATCAAAAAGTCCCACTCCCGGTCAAACATTCCAAAAATTCATCAAATTTTTAACTTTCTCCAATTGACGCTAAAATGACCTACAGACCTCTAATTCAACATCCGAACACGCTCCTAAGACTAAAATTACCCTACGGGGTTATTGGAATCGTCAAAACTCCATTTCGAGGTCGTCTTCATATACTTCAAACTACGATCAATACTTAGAACTTAAACTTCCATTTTAGGGACTATGTGTCCCATTTCACTTCGAAACCAACAATAAATCCTCTCGGGAAGTTACGTAATCACAAATGAAATAGAGAGAGCAGTAAATAGGAGATTCGGGGCTAATACTCTTAAAACGACCGGTCGAGTCGTTACAACTTTATCATATAAGAGAGATTTATGAGAAGAATATTAATCAACCTATCTAGACAAGATGGTGAAAAAAATAACTATTTAAAAAAGATCAAATAAGAAATTTATCCACTATATATTTAATTACTATTATACAAAATAAAAAAAAGTATAATAATCAGCTGATAGATCTAAATGTCCGTGAAAATTTGAGGCTCGCTCACACAGCTATTAACCATGTATTTGAGGCTTGTTCAGTTGGTAAAAGCACCCCACCCACGACTGTTAGGTCCTGGGTTCGAGTCACGCTGGAGGGAAAGTATGAAAACATTATAGATTCTCCTAAGTTTAAGAGAGGTTTTAAAAAAAAAAAAGGAATATAAGACTAGTATATTTAATTAGTCCTTGAAACTAGCAGAAGTTAAATAACTATTAGAGTCGTATTATAAATTAATAGAAATAAAAGTTTTTAAAAAATGAAGTAGAAAGCAAGAAACTCAGAGGGGGAAGGGGTGCATATCTACAACATTAGCTATAGGGTTAGTCTGAGAACTCATAACCAAACACTTTATATACGGTAAGAAATCTATTAAATATATACAAATACTATATTTTAAACTTAATAACTCAAATGATTAGTAGGTTTAATGGCATTTACCCGGAACACAATGAGTTTTTTTTTTTTTTTTTAACTAACACATGAAAGGCCAAATACACATCAACTTTAATTTCACACAGCTATTAATCATGTATTTTTATATCCTTGCTTTTCAAGCATCACCATGTAGGCATCGCTTTCTTCTTTAATAGGTTTTAGTAGCGCGAATTCGGATTAGTTAGATTATTGAGTTCCGAATACTAAATAATATTACAAAAAATGAACACTATTACTGTAATTTAATTTCTTCTTTAATAGGTTTTAGTAGCGCGAATTCGGATTAGTTGGATTATTGGGTTCCGAATACTAAATGATATTACAAAAAAATGAACACTATTACTGTAATTTAACTTATGATAGGAAATAAGTTATTATTTTTACAAGGTCATCGATCAATAGTATAATAAAGGTTTACTTATAAGTTATAATTACCATTTTATAGTGAAAATGCATAGAATTTGAAGCCTATTAATTATTTGAAATTGGATACCTGCATCCCTGACTTAGTTGACTTTCCTTAAACAATTAAACATAGCCAACGGTGGATTATAAATTACTCCTTCACTTTACTTTTATTTGTTATATTTCGCTTTTCGAGATTCAATTTTATTAAATTTTGAAGTTATATTGCATTAGATTTTTTTAATATTTTAAAATTAAAATTTAGATATTAAAAAAATATACGAAAAGTACTATAATTTGTAATTATTCTTATATCAATATGATAAAAACATACATGTTAAAACGTTGGTCAAAGTTTATGTAGTTTGACTCTCGAAAAGAGAACATTACAAGTAAAAGTGAAAAGAGGGAGTACTACCACAGGATATCAATATATTGCATCATTTTACGAAGTATTACGTTCATTCTGCCACTAATATTAAATAGTTGGTGGTAGTATTTTAACACTTCTATATTTGGAATTTTTGATCGATAATAGTATATGTACATACTAAAAAGAGAAGTCTTTGAGTTATACGCCATATAAACAATAATAAATGTAGAGTGAAATGTTTGTTGTTTTAAGATATACATTTTTTGTTATTTGACTGAATTTTCTTGGATTATTTGACTTAAGGACGTTGAATGGAATTATTATTATTATGATTTCTTTTCGAAATAGCCTGGTTGACCACAGAACCAGTCATGTATATCTTTCTCACATCTTAAAAAATAAAAAACTGGAATTCGTATGCACATTAATTAACTTTCCTGTTTATGATAAATTTAAAAATTTAGCAGTGACAATTTAAACACTTGACCTGGCAAAGGAATGATCAGCTCAGTTAATATTAGGATAAATATGTTTTGTTAATTGCAAGAAAAGAGAAGGTAACATCAAATGGAAGAAGACTTAGGGGTTGTTTGGCACGCGGGATAAAGTGTGGTACTAAATTTATACTATATTTGGTTGGCGGTATAAATTTACTCCGGAATATATTTATACTGTCAACTAAACATGATATAAATTTAGTCTCGTTTTATCCCACCATCTCCTATCAAACTTGGTATTATTTTATCCCACATCCAAGTGAGATAAATTAGTCTAGGGAGATTATAAGTCCATAATTATAATTTCAGAATAATTTAGTCTGCATACCAAACTTCAAGGACTATCCTAGTATTATAATCTTAAATTATAATTCTACCTCCTATATGAGATAATAATCTCACGATTTTGGTATAAATTTTATCCTGATTTTATTTAATCATCAAATACTGAATAAATTTAATTCCAAATTTCATACTGGATTACTTTAATCAAACGGCCCCTTCGGGTCCAGCTAGATGTGTCCTTACCATGTTTATTAGAGATATTTTAATTTTGTGATACCAAGCTAAAAAAGAAAAAATTAATGTTTGAAATATTTTTAATTGTATTTTTTTTTTTTTGGCAATTTTAGCTTTTATATCTTTTGCATGTACTATTTACCTTTTTATTTTGGTTTTAACCGTGCTATATATCACTAGAAGACTATTCAAAACCACTACGAAAATCATAACCATTTAAAAAATTATAAGTGGGGCCTGTGCTAAGCACAATTTAGACTCTCCTTAGTTGTAATAATTAGAGGCGAGTTATTGTTTTAAAATGACTTTAATTTGGAACTTCCATTTGCTTGAAAGAGTGCGATGGAGTGAAATGATGAAACAAGAAATACTTTTGCAAATTGTTTACCCGTAAAATGGTACAGTTGAATTTATACGTGGTTTCTATACAAGTGAACTAATTTGATCCTGAAATAATGCAATAAGTGAAGAAATATACAATACTTAGCCTTGAAATGTAGATGAAACAACAGAGATGACAGTTTCGGGAACAAGGTTTCTGGGCACAGCAATGATGAGATCAAAAAGTAAAAAAGTAAGATTGTATTAAGCTTTGTATAGAATGTAGTATAAGTTTAGCTAGAAAATTCGTATTCCTTACAATGATAACTGAGCTCACTATTTATAGCTATGTCTAGGGAAGGAGGTCTTAGGATCGTGTCCTCCTATAATGTCAATTATGAGAGTCATTGATGAAATTGTAACAGTGAACATAAATGCCAAATTCTCTATAAAGGACTGTCGCTTTTAATGATGCAGAATATTTCCTATTAAATGCTATCGGGCGCAGGGCATTTAGCACACCTTTATGAACATTATCCTTTCCGGTGTCAAGCGGAATGACTGCGTTCGCTTTTCGTCCATCCCCGTCTTGGGTTTCACATGTCCTCCCTTTAGAAGACCAAGTGTCATATCATATTTCACCCTATACAGATAGTCCCCCTTCTTTCCGGTGATATATTTTTGTGTTACCGAGAAGTTAGTAGAAACACCTTTTTGGCGGGAATTAGTATAACTCCCTCTGAAAGTTTCTGATAGTTGATTAGGCGTACGTCTCTCCGCATTTAATACCCCGAACATGCGTCATCCCATGATTCAACACAGCTTTTTTCGATTATCGAGGTAATCATGGCCATGAATTTAGTCGCCAAAATTTTAGTTATACGCAACATTCTTTTCCTTTGTGTTTCATAATTTTTCGAGCTTCTGATTTGTATCTTTGTTTTCCATCCTTTCTATAATTCTCTTCAAACACAAAACCTTTTTCTTCTTCTTTATCAATGGCTTCTTCCTCCAAGCGTGTTGGTTCTACAATTCAAAAGAGAAAATTGGGCGGTTTTAAACTAAAGTTTCATAGAGTGAATTCTTGAGTTTTGAACATCGATTCGAAGTCGGATTTGAGTTAAACTAGTATGGTTGGACTCGTAATTGAATGGGTTGTCGGATTTTGTGAGTTCTGTCGGGTCCAAGGTACGGGTCCGAGTTTGGTTTTTGGGTTGATTTTGGGCTTTTGATTAAAGATTCGACCTTTATCAATTGAGTTTGTTTCCTTTGGCATTATTTGATGTATTTGAGTTGCTTTTGGCTAGTTTTGAGCCATTCCGAGGTCGGTACGTGCAGGATGGCATTTTGGAGCATCGTTTGGCTTGCTCGGTATTGGATTTGGCTTGTTCGAGATAAGTAACACTTCTAAACTTGGTGATGAGGGTATGAAACCCCGAATTACGTGTTATGTGTTTGGTATTGAGGTGACGCACATGTTAGGTAACAGGCGTGTGGGCGTGCGCCGTGTAAATTGTAACTCCGTTATTTCTGTGATGTTGTGTAGTTACCCGATCTTACCTATAACCATAAAATCTCTACGTACTAGAGCTATTGAGTTGTGATCTATGTTAGAAACCATGTCTAGGCTACATGCTTATCCTGTTGAGACCCACCGAGGTCATTTCTGTTGTTGAATTATATGCTTACATTGCAATTACATACTCAGTCATACGCATTCATATGCATATCATATCTCGGTCTCTGTTACCATTTATTGATACATCACATCATTATTGTTGGGCTGATTTCATGACATTGTGAGCCCGAGAGACTGGAGAGATTGATGACTGAGCGAGGCCGAGGGCCTGATTGTGAGGTTATTGATGGGATCGGGCTGCACCTCGCAGCAAGTATTATTGATTTATGATGAGCGAGTTTGTACACCGCAGAAGATGTTATTGATTTATGCCATGATTGGCTTATTATAGGGCTTGGACAGAAGAAACCTCTCCGGAGTCTGTACACACCCTCAGTGAGCGCAGGTACCTACTGAGTTCGAGTGCCGAGTGCGAGTGCTGAGTGACTGTGAGGACTGAATGACTGTGAGGATTGAGTGATTGAGAGGACTCAGTGCACTGATACACCGAGAGCATGCATATGGTTTATTCAATGCATTGTATTAGAGTTGGCATTTATACATTTGCACGTAAGCATAGTGATGTACTTTCCTTATGCCACTTGATAATGGAGCATCTTACCTGTTGTTGGAAGTTTTTGGGAAAAATTACAGTTTTCAAACTTACTCACATTTTTGGCGATTTCGATAAAAGATTTGGATTTTCACTGATATACTTGAAAAGCAGGCCTATTTTCTGGAATTGTGAACGAGCTGAGTATTTTATCTTTGAGTTATTTATTTTATCATTTTCATTATGTTGTTATGAACTGTTGTTGGCTATTGGTGTAGGACTTCGACCTTTGTTCCAGCTCATAACTACTTTCAACCTAAGGTTAGGTTTATTACTTATTGAGTACATGGGGTCGGTTGTACTCATACTACACTTCTGCACCTTGCGTGCAGATATTGGCTGATGATGTTGCTATGTTCGACGGGAGCTGGATTTGAAGTTGTACCAGCGTTCTGGTTACAGCTTCCTCTTGTTCAAGAACCTCTAGACTTATGAAAGATTTGTTCATGTATATTTCATCGTACCAACTTTGTAAATTCTAAATCTTAGACACTCATGATTTGTACTACCAGTCCTTGGGAAGCTGTTTAAAAGCTAAGTTAACTCATCTTTGACTCACATCAGTATTATTATACGATGTTTTATTGTAAATTGGCTTACATAGCGGGTTGGATTAGGTGTCATCACGACGGTCTGAATTTTGGGTCGTGACAGAAATAATAGATCATAGTGCTTTGCTTGAGGACTTGACTTACATTGTATGATCACCTTCCCTTTTTATTGGATCTTAGATTTTGGATTGGCTTGAGATTTGGAGACTTGAGGCACCCTAATCCTTTTCTTTAATTTTTAGTTCAATGTTTACATTTATGTACTTTTCGTAGTTGAGGTTTGTTGTCGTTTTTAGGAGTTTTTATCAAACATTTCTAGAACTTTTAAATATTATTTCTCGTGATTTTATGATTAGATGATTTATCTATTGAGAAGTTAATGCCTGGAACGAGTGGTGCGTGGGCTAAACTTGTCACATTTTAACCGTGGATATCATAATTGGATTTGATAACAAGCTACAAGAAATTACTTTTGTCTAACAAGATAATATGTTTGCATAACCTTTTTCTACTTCTCTTCTTCCTTCTCACTTAATGAATACTTTTTCGAATTTTGAAAGTCAATTTTTCAAATACCGGATTAGAAGGTATACAGCTCACATGGTTGAGCCCCATAAAATAAAACAAAAAACCATTCTTTAGGTATGCGATCATGTTTTTTCAATTTTAATTTACGATCTATCTATTGGCCTTCTTCTTTATTTTAGGTTGTAAGGATCTAAGATATTAGAAACTTTTGAATCTTTGGAAGCCAGCACATCAAGACATAGTTTTAATAAGTTTTTTGATATATTGTTTTAATTTTATGCTCTTTCGAATCTATGTTTGCAGCTATGAGCATTTCTTTTTTGTAAAGTAAAATTTACCTAAATTAGTGTATCCATTTTAAAATTACATAATAGAATACCTTGTACCTCATAAGTTACGAATTGCTATTTTATGTTTATTCAATTTTATATTTTCTTTATAGTATCATGACCTTCAGGTAGAATAAATTTTAATCTTAATCTCAACATAATTTCTACTTGTATTTTTTAAAAACATTGTTTCACTTCGTAGTACTTATATATATCATTAATATAAACAACATATTTTGTATTGAGTGAGCTTCTTCCTCAAGATAAAGAAAATAAAATTTTTCTAAAAAGGGTTGTATGATGGAGTAAAGACCCGAGTGAGAACGGTGTGTGGGGATTCAGACTATTTTCCGATTATGATGGGGCTACATCAGGGGTCGGCACTCACCCATTTTTTATTTGCTCTGGTGATGGACGTACTGACGCGCCACATCCAATGGGAGGTGCCATGGTGCATGCTATTTGCAGATGATAATATATTGATTGGCGAGATGTGAGACAGTGTGAACGCTCATTTAGAGATATGGAGGCAGACCCTGAAATCTAAAGGTTTCAAGTTGAGCAGGACCAAGACAGAATACTTGGAGTGTAAGTTCAGTGGCGAGACTCAAGGAGGGGAAGGGGAGGTGAGGCTGGACTCGCATGTCATCCCTAGAAAAGGGAGTTTTAAGTACCTTGGGTCTATTATTTAGGGGGATGAGGAGATTGATGAAGACGTCACACATCGTATTGGAGCGGGATGGATGAAATGGAAACTCGCTTCCGGTGTTGTGTGACAAGAAGTGTGATGACCCAAAAGGTCATCTTTAAATTTAATAATTAATTTTGTATTCTAAGACCTCAAAAAGCACTATTTATCATTCCGGGACTTGCGTGCGCAGTCCGTATAATTTTCCAGAAAATTGTTATGTGAAATATTGATTAAAATGTGATATATAGCCTTAAAACTTAGTAAAGTTGACTTTGGTCAATATTTTTAGTAAATAGACCCGGATCAGTATTTTGACAGTTTCGGTAGCTCCATCTCATGATTTAGGACTTGGGCGTATGCCCGAAATTTAATTTGGAGGTCCCTAACTCAAGTTATGGCCATTTAACGGAAACTAAAAATTTAAAGGCTAAATATTTTCAAAGATTGACCACGGAGTTGACTTTTTGATATCGGGGCCGAAATTCGATTCTGAAAATTGAAATAGCTCCGTTATGTCATTTATGACTTGTGTGCCAAATTTGAAGTCATTCTGGATTTATTTAACTTGTTTCGGCACAAGATTTGTAAATTGAAAAGTTTAAAACTCAAAAGTTCGAATCAAGGTGTGAATTATAATTTCAGCATTGTTTGACGTGATATGAGACCCCGAGTAAGTCCATATTATGTTATGGGACTTGTTGGTATATTAGGACACGGGGTCCCGAGTACCCCGTGTGTGATTCCAATCGAAATCGGAACAAAAATTGTACTTAAGAAAAATCTTAAATTTTGCTGCTTCTGGTGCCTTCGCTTCTTCGAAGCCTTGGCCGCATAAGCGGCTCCGCAGAAGCGAGCAATCCCTCACAGAAGTGGCCTGGGCAAGCTGGGCAAAAAGCCGCAGGTGCGGGAACCCGAATGCACCCGTGCGTCCGCAGAAACGGACCCTTCGATCGCAGAAGCGGAAGGCAGCGTAGATGCGCATTTTCTTCCGCAGAAGCGAGACCGCAGGCGCGGTCAAGTCCACCGTAGAAGCGAAACTCCCTGGGCAATGTATAAATCGAAGAGTCCGAGATTTTTCTCATTTTTAGACATTTCAAGCATGGATTTAGGCGATTTCAAAGGGGGTTTTCACGACTTTGAATTGGGTAAGTGTTCTATAACCAAAAGTGATTATATTTCATAAATCCATATCTATATTCATTATTTATTTCGGATTTAGATGGAAGAAATTGGAATTTTTGTAAAACTTTCCAAAAATGAAAAAATTAAGATTTGAAGGTCCATTTGACATCGGAATTTGGTAATTTTTGTATGGTTGGACTCGTCTCGGAACGTGTGTTCGTATTTCGTAAGTTTTTCCGAGATTCGAGACATGGGCCCCACTATCGACTTTTGGGATGAATTTCGGATTTTAATCCGGAAAATTAGTAAATTCATATGGAATTAATTCCTACGATTTGTATTGAGTATATTGGATTGTTTATGACTAGATTTGAGGATTTCAGACACGAATTCGCGAGGCAAATATCTATTGGATTCTTGAATTTGGTTGCAAAGCGAGGTAAATATCATGGTTAACCTTGACTCGAGGGAGTAGAACCTTTGAATTATTTGCTATGTGAATTTTACGTGTAACGATGTATAGGCAAGGTGACGAGTGCCTATACTTTGTCAAATTAATTGTTTTCTTAATTATTTAAACATCTTAAATTATTTTAAGACACTGATTAATTATTATAATAATTGTTTCTCTCCTATTCATTGTCAAATATTAATTCTTGAGTTCCTGCAATAATTGTTACATGCTTATTTGATTTATGTATTTTAATTGCTACTTGACATTTAGCATATTAAAAATTAAACTTCCTATTTTCTCCCTGATTTTCACAATTAATTGCTACTTATCATTAATTATTTCATAAATAAATTATAATTATTGTATGCCTTTATGCTTAATAGTTTCTCATTGAACGTGGTATTTATTGAAGTATATTTATTACATTTAAGAGCTGTTAAAATATATGGGGGGATCGGATTGCAAGTCGCAACAGAAATGAAAATAAATATATTGGGGGATCGGGTTGCACGTCGCAACGGATTTATTCTAAGTTTATATTGTTGGAGCGAGTTGCAGGCCGCAATGGAAACAAGTTGAGGGATTAAGACTAGTGAATTGACTTCAATTGTTGATATTATTTACCGATCTTACTACTATTCCTGTTATTGTTATTATTATTGTGTACATGTTAATGTAAGCGACCCGCATTAGCCTCGTCACTACTTCGTCGAGGTTAGGCTCGACACTTACAGAGTACATGGGGCCGGTTGTACTCATACTACACTCTGCAATTCTTGTGCAGATTTCAGAGTTGGTCCCAGCGACGTACTATAGACTTGCTCGGATTTCAGCTACCCATAAGCGACTTGAGGTATAACTGCACAGTGTCCGCAGTTCTGAAGTCCCATTCTACTTTATTTTAGCTGTGTGTTTTCTTTCAGCCATCTTTATTTTGTTCAGACCCTTATTTGTATTATTCTAGAAGCTCGTGCACTTGTGACTCCAGTTCTGGGATGGTATTTAGATATCACGTTTATTATAGATTATTCACTTTATTTCAGACTTTATTTCCGCATTTGTTTTTTGTTATTAATTTATTTAAAATTATGTTAAAATGGCTAATTATATTCTAACTTTGGCTTACCTAGCAAGTGAAATGTTATGCGCCATCACGGTCCCGAAGTTGGGAATTTCGTGTCGTGACAGTTGGTATCATAGCACTAGGTTACTTAGGTCTCACGAGTCACGAGCAAACTTAGTAGAGTCTGAAAGATCGGTACGGAGACGTCTGTACTTATCTTTCAGAGGCTATAAAGTTTAGGAACAATATCACTTCTTTCTTATTCTGTCGTGCGATCTTATTCTATCATCGATAATTGAACCATTCTATTCTTATTCTCTCGCAGATGGCGAGAACACGTAATACATCTACCGACGGATAGGAACCAGAGCCCCCAGTGGCAACTATGGCCAGGGGTAGAGGTCGAGGCCTATGTCGTGCTAGAGGCCAAGGCAGAGGCAGAGGTAGAGCTCAGTCTAGATCTCGAGCAGCAACACCTATTGTAGTACCTCAGGTGGATCTTCAGGAAGAGGTTCCAATTCAGACTGTACCGGTTGGACCAGTTCATGTCTCGGAAGGATTTATAGCTACCCTAGTGCTTCAGGATACCCTAGTTCATTTGGTGAGTCTTATGGAGGGCGTGGCCCAGAATGGTACAATACCAGTAGCACCAGCCATCTCACAAGCTGGGGGAGGAGCACAGACTCCCACTACTCCCGCTCTGGAGCAGATGACTCCCTAGTATCAGGCTCCAGTAGCCCCGCCAGTTGGGGTAGTTCAGCCAGTTGTTGCGGCACATGCCGGTGATAGGCCCGCCATGTCTTCTGAGGCCTTATTGAGACTGGATAAGTTTACTAAGCTCTTTCCAGTTCACTTTAGTGGTACACCTTCTGAGGAGCCACATGATTATCTTGACCGCTACCATGAGGTGCGGCAAAATATGGGTATAGTTGAGACCAATTAGGTTGATTTTGCTGTATTTCAGATGACGGGTTCCGCCAAGAGGTGGTGGAGAGATTATACATTGACCAGACGAATTGGATTGCCTGCATTGACCTGGGAACAGTTCTCGCGGCTATTTCTAGAGAAGTTCCTCCCTATCACATTGAGAGAGGATTACCGCAGGCAATTTGGGCATCTACAACAGAGCAGTATGACTGTTACTCAGTATGAGTCCCGTTTTGTAGATTTAGCTCGTCATGCTCTCCTTTTACTACCTACCAAGGGAGAGAGAGTGAGGAGGTTTATTGAGGGACTGACTCACCCTATCAGGCTTCAGATGGCCAAGGAGACAAGAAGTGTGATTTCCTTTCAGGCGGTTGCTAATGTCACGAGGAAGATCGAGATAGTTCTTGCACAGGAGAGAGGGAAGGGGTATGATAAGAGGCCTCGTCAGTTCGATGGGTTCAGTGGTGCCTCGTCTGGAGGCAGGGGTAATTTTGGTAGGGGTCATCCTCACAGACCATTTCATTCAGCACGTCAGGCTTCTCACGGTGCTTCGGGGAGTCATGGCCCTATTATTCCTTACTCTGGGCAGCCATCATTTAGTGCACATTCAGCTCCTATCAGTGCACCACCACTCCAGAGTCACTACAACGGTTATCCGGCCCGTTTGGGTCATTGTCAGTTTCAGCAGCTACGGCAGCAAGATGGGTGTTATGAGTGTGGGAACATTAGTCATATCAGGAGGTGTTTCACTAGGTTGTCGAGTAAAAAATCTCTACAGGATTCGCAAGCCATCATACTGGCATCGGTTGTTTCACCGCCTGCTCAGCCGGTTAGAGGTAGGGGTTAGGCAGCTAGAGGTGGAGGTCAGGCCATTAGAGTGGAGGTCAGGCCGTTAGAGGTGGAGGTCAACCAGTTAGAGGCCGTCCCAGAGACGCAGTTCAGAGTGGTGGAGCCCAACACCAATTTTATGCTTTTCCAGCTAGGCCTGAGGCCGAGTCATCTGATGCTGTGAACACATGTATTATTCCAGTTTGCCATAGAGATGCTTCAGTTCTATTTGATCTAGGATCTACTAATTCCTGCGTGTCCTCCTATTTTGCTTCATATTTGGTTGCACCTCGTGATTCTCTGAGTGCTTCTGTGTGGGAGACTCTGTTATAGTAGACCATGTCTATCGTTTGTGTGTGGTTACTATTGGTAGTCTTGAGACTAGTGTGGATCTTCTACTTCTTGATATGGTAGATTTTGATGTCATCTTGGGTATGGATTGGCTGTCACCTTATCATGCTATATTGGATTGTCATGCCAAGACGGTGACGCTTGCCATACTGGGGTTACCTTGATTAGAGTGGAAAGGAACTCCTGGTCATTCTACCATCAAGGTTATTTCTTACATGAAGGCTCGGCGTACGGTCGAGAAGGGCTGTCTAGCCTATTTGGCTCATATTCATGATTCTAGTGTGGATGTTCCTTCTATGGATTTAGTTCCAGTTGTCTGTGAATTTCCAGATGTATTTCCTGTAGATCTGTCGGGGATGCCACCCGACAGAAATATTGACTTTTTTTTATTGATTTAGCTCCGGGCACTCAGCTCATTTCTATCCCACCATACCGTATGGCCCCGTCGGAGTTGAAAGAATTAAAGGAGCAGTTACAAGACTTGCTTTAGTAGGGATTCATTAGACCCAGTGTCTCGCCCTGGGGTGCACCAGTGTTATTTGTAAAGAAGAAAGATGGTTCAATGCGAATGTGTATAGATTATCGGCAGTTGAATAAGGCTACTATCAAGAACAAGTATCCACTGCCAAGAATTGATGACTTATTCGATCAGCTTCAGGGTGCCAAGGTGTTTTCAAAGATCGACTTAAGGTATAGTTACCATCAGTTGAAGATTAGGGCATCTGATGTCCCTAAGACAGCTTTTCGGACTCGGTATGGGCATTACGAATTCCTAGTGATGTCATTTGGGTTGACAAATGCCCCAACAATATTTATGGATTTGATGAATCGGGTTTTCAAGCCCTATTTGGATTCTTTTGTGGTTGTATTCATTGATGATATCTTGATTTACTCCAGCCGTCGAGAGGAGCATGATCAGCATCTTCGAAGTGTGCTTCAGACTTTGAAGAATAATCAGTTATATACAAAATTTTCAAAATGTGAGTTTTGGTTAAACTCAGTTGCCTTTTTGGGACATGTTGTATCGGCAGAAGGCATAAAAATGGATGCTAAGAAGATTGAGGTTGTTCAAAATTGGCCTAGACCTAGTTCAGCTACAGAGATCCGGAGTTTCCAGGGTTTGGCAGGTTATTATCGCCAGTTCGTGGAGGGGTTTTCATCTATAGCAAGCCCATTGACCAGACTGGCCCAGAAAGGTGTTCCATTCGGATTGTCTGACGTGTGTGAGTTGAGCTTTCAGAAGATCAAGATTGCTTTGACTACGACACCAGTGTTGGTATTACCCACAGGTTCAGGATCTTATATGGTGTATTGTGATGCATCTCGCATTGGTCTTGGTGCAGTATTGATGCAAGATGGCAGGGTGATTGCATATGCATTGCGGCAGTTGAAAGTTCACGAGACGAATTATATTGTTCATGACTTAGAATTGGCAAACATTGTTCATGCGCTGAAGATCTTAACTTGAGGCAGAGAATATGGTTGGAGTTGTTAAAAGACTATGATATCACCATTTTGTATCACCCTACAAAGGCTAATGTGGTGGCCGATGCTTTGAGTAGAAAGGCTGTGAGTATGGGTAGCCTTTCTTATATTCTGGTTGGTGAGAGACCGTTAGCTGTAGATGTCCAGAATTTTGCCAATCAGTTCAGTGGTTAAATGTTTCAGAACCCAGTCGGGTTCTAGCTTGCACAGTCGCTCGGTATTCTTTATATGAGCGCATCAGAGAGTGGCAATATGATGATCCTCATTTACTTGTCCTTAAGGACAATGTGCGGCATGGTGATGCCAAACAGGTTGCTGTGGGGGAAGATGGAGTTCTGTGAATGTAGGGTCGTACTTGTGTGCCTAATGTTGACGGGCTTCATGAATTAATTCTTGAGGAGGCACATAGTTCCAGGTATTCTATTCATAGAGTTACCGCCAAAATGTATCAAGATTTGCGGCAACATTATTGGTGGAGGAGAATGAAGAAGGATATAGTTGCATATGTAGCTCGGTGTCTAAACTTCCAGCAAGTTAAGTACAAGCATCAAATACCTGGTGGTTTGCTTCAGAAGTTAGAAATTCCTGAGTGGAAGTGGGAGCATATCACTATGGATTTTGTTGTTGGGCTTCCACGGACTCAGAGAAAATTTGACGCAGTTTGGGTCATTGTGGACAGGTTGACCAAGTCAGCACATTTCATTCCAGTGGCAGTTACCTATTCTTCAGAGCAGTTAGCTGAAATTTACATTCGTGAGATTGTCCGCCTTAACGGTGTGCCCGTGTCTATCATTTCTGATCGAGCTATGCAGTTCACATCGCACTTTTGGAGGGCTGTACAGCGTGAGTTAGGCACGCGGATTGAGTTGAGTACAATCTTTCATCCACAGACATACGGACAGTCAGAGTGCACTATTCAGATATTGGAAGATAAACTTCGTGCTTATGTTATAGACTTTGGAGGTTCTTGGGATCAGTTCTTGCCACTTGCTGAGTTTGCTTATAATAATAGCTACTAGTCGAGCATTCAGATGGCTCCATATGAGGCATTATACGGAAGGCGATGCCGATCGCCAGTTAGCTGGTTTGAACCGGGAGAGGCTTGGTTGTTGGGTACCGATTTGGTACAGGATGCCTTGGATAAGGTCAAAATTATTCAGGATCGACTTCGCACAGCTTAGTCTAGGAAAAAGAGTTATGCCGACCATAAAGTTCGTGATATTGCATTCATGGTTGGAGAAAGATTATTGCCTCGGGTTTCACCTATGAAAGGTGTAATGAGTTTCGGAAAGAATGGCAAGTTGAGCCCTAGGTATATAGGACCCTTCGAAATTCTTGAAAGGGTGGGAGAAATAGCCTACAAGCTTGCATTACCACCTAGTTTATCAGCATTTCATCCGGTGTTCCATGTGTCTATGCTCCAAAAATATCATAGCGATCCGTCCCATATATTAGATTTCAGTTCAGTCCAATTGGACAAGGATTTGACTTACGAAGAGGAGCCGGTAGCTATTCTTGTTAGGCAGGTCCGACAGTTGAGGTCTAAGAGTTATCCTTCAGTTCGGGTGCAATGGAGGGGTCAGCCGGTAGAAGCAGCTACCTGGGAGTCCGAGTCACACATGTGGAGTAAATATCCACACCTTTTTACCAGCTCAGGTACTTTTCTTATTCCGTTCGAGGACGACCGTTTGTTTTAGAGGTGGAGAATGTGATGACCCAAAAGGTCATCTTTAAATTTAATAATTAATTCTGTGTTCTAAGACCTCAAAAAGTACTATTTATCATTCCTCGACTTCCGTACGCAGTCCGTTTAATTTTTCGAAAAATTGTTATATGAAAAATTGATCAAAATGTGAAATATAGCCTTAAAACTCAATTAAGTTAATTTTGGTCAATATTTTTAGCAAACGGACCCGGATTAGTGTTTTGATAATTCCGGTAGGTCCGTCTAGTGATTTAGGACTTGGGCGTATGTCCAGAATTTAATTTGGAGGTCCCTAGCTCAAGTTATGGTTATTTAACGGAAACTAAAAATTTAATGGCTAAAGATTTCCAAAGTTTGACCACAGAGTTGAGTTTTTCATACCGGGGCGAGAATCTGATTCTAAAAATTGGAATAGCTCCGTTATGTCATTTATTCAAGCACCGATTTAGGCGAATTCAAAGGGGTTTTTCACGACTTTGAATTAGGTAAGTGTTGTATAACCAAAAGTGATTATATTTCATAAATCCATGTCTATATTCATCATTTATTTCGGATTTATATGGAAGAAATTATAATTTTTGTAAAACTTTCCAAAAACAAAAAAATTAAGATTTGAAGGTCCATTTGACATCGGAATTTGGTAATTTTTATATGGTTGGACTCGTCTCGGAACGAGTGTTCGGATTTCATCAGTTTTCCGAGATTCGAGATGTGGGCCCCACTATCGAATTTTGGAATGAATTTCAGATTTTAATCCGAAAAATTATTAAATTCATATGAAATTAATTCCTACGATTTGTATTGAGTATATTGAATTGTTTATGACTAGTTTTGAGGATTTCAGACACAAATTCGCGAGACAAAGGTTTATTGGATTCTTGAATTTGGTTGCAAAGCGAGGTAAGTGTCGTGGTTAACCTTGACTTGAGGCAATAGAACCCTTGAATTATTTTCTATGTGAATTTCATGTGTAACGATGTATAGGCAAGGTGACGAGTTCTTATACTTTGTCAAATTAATTATTTTCTTAATTATTTAAACATCTTAAATTATTTTAAGACACGAATTAGTTGTTATAATAATTGTTTCTCTCCTATTCCCTATCAAATATTAATTCTTGAATTCCTAAAATAATTGTTATATTCTTATTTGATTTATGTGTCTTAATTGCTACTTTACATTTAGCATTTTAAAAATTAAATTTCCTATTTCCTCCCTGATTTTCAGAATTAATTGTTACTTGTCATTGTTTGTTTCATAAAAAAATTATAATTATTGTATGCCTTGATGCTTAATAGTTTCTCATTGAATGTGGTATTTATTGGAGTATGTTTATTACATTTAAGAATTGTTAAAATATATGGGAGGATCGGGTTGCACGCCATAACGGAAATAAAAATAAATATATTAGGGGATCGGGCTACACGCCGCAAACTGATTTATTCTAAGTTTATATTGTTGGAGAGGGTTGCATGCTGCAATGGAAACAAGTTGAGGGATTAAGACTGGTGAATTGACTTCAATTGTTGATATTATTTACCGATCTTACTATTATTCCTGTTATTATTATTATTATTATTATTATTATTATTATTATTGTGTACATGTTAATGTAAGCGACCTGCCTTAGCCTCGTCACTACTTCGTCGAGGTTAGGCTCGACACTTACAGAGTATATGGGGTCGGTTGTACACATACTACACTTTGCACTTCATGTGCAGATTTTGGAGTTGGTCCCAGCGGCATACCATAGACTTGCTCGGATTTCAGCTACCCATAGGTGACTTGAGGTATAACTGCACAACGTCCGCAGTTCTGAAGTCCCCTTCTACTTTATTTTAGCTGTGTGTTTTCTTTCAGACATCTTTATTTTATTCAGACCCTTATTTGTATTATTCTAGAAGCTCGTGCACTTGTGACTCCAGTTCTGGGATGGTATTTAGATATCGCGTTTATTATGGATTATACACTTTATTTCAGACTTTATTTCCGCATTTACTTTTTGTTATTAATTAATTTAAAATTGTGTTAAAATGGCTAATTATATTCTAACGTTGGCTTGCCTAGAAAGTGAAATGTTAGGCGCCATCATGGTCCCGGAGGTGAAAATTTTAGGTCATGACAAGAAGATGCCACCGAAACTTTAGGGTAAGTTCTACAGAGTGTTGGTCAGAACAATGATGTTGTATGGGGCTGAGTGTTGGCTAGTCAAGATCGCTCATGTCCAAAAGATGAAGGTAGCAGAGATGAGGATGTTGAGATGAATGTGCGGGCACACCGGGTTAGATAGGAACAAAAATAATGTTATTCACGACAAGGTGGGTGTGGCCCCTATTGAGGACAAGATTCGGGAAGTGCGACTTAGGTGATTTGGGAATGTGAGGAGGAGGAGCATAGACGCCCCGGTGAGGAGGTGTGAGAGGTTGACATTGGAGGGCCTAAGGAGAGGTAGAGGTAGGACAAATAAGAGGTGGGTAGAGGTGATTAGGTAAGACATGGCGCAAATTCAGTTGGCCGAGGACATGAACCTTGAAAGAAAGGTACGGAGGTCGAGGATTAGGGTAGTAGAGTAGGTAGTCTAGAGTGTTCATAACACCATTATTGACATGCAATCTCGCTTTCTGTTGGTAGTAGGTTTTATGACTAACCGTTGTTTTCTTTCATTGTTGATCACCTTACTATCTTGTTGTTTTTGTTCTGCATTTGTATGGCTTTTTGGTACTGTCCGTTCTTATATATATTTTCATTAATGTGGTGCTTATGCTTTCCTAAGCCGAGGGCCTATTGGAAACAATCTCTCTATCCTCACAAGGTGGGAGTAAGGTCTGCATACACACTATCCTCCCCAGACCCCACAGTGCAGAATAATACTGTTTTTTTGGAAAACAATAAGGAATTTTGTGTAGGTTGGAGGAATTACGTTTGAAAGACAGTTAAATTTAATTATTTTTACCATAAAAAGAATGATAAACAGAGAACACATTTACTTATATGACTTTTAGTTTGTCTTTTCTTAAATCATTGGAGAACATTTAGTTTCATTAAAAAGTGATGTATTAATCAAGATTAATCTGCTATGACTATCAATGACCAATTAAATATATCAGAGTCCAAATAGTAAAACATTCAGATAAATAGCAAAGCTAACATTGTTGGCAAATTCAAAGACCAAAACTTTTCCCTCTTCCCGTTCTTATGGCTCAGTCTGTTGAGTCTCTCATATACGCACAGAAGTTTTCCTCATCCTTTTTATTATATAAGTAGCTAAAAAAGTAATAGTGATCATTAAGAAAATGAGTTACCTAACAAGAAGTGACATCTTTAATATCATATATAAGTTGGATGGAATAAATGTTTTTTCGTGACAAGTATCACACATATCACGTTAACTACTAGGCACGTTTACTCTCCACCTCTTAAACGAATGTTCGTCCTCGAACGAGTCTAGAATCATATATGGAATGCTGAATAGGTGAGGATATCTGCTCTGCATATCCTTATCGGTCTCCCAAGTCGCCTCCTCGACTAGTTGGCCCCTCCACTGAACTTTTACCGTAGAAATCTTCTTGGACCTCAACTGGCGAACCTGCCTGCCAACAATAAAAACTGACTCCTCCTCGTAACCTAGACTATCATCTAGCTGAACCGTGCTGAAATCTAACACATGCGACATGTCGGCATGATACCTCCGGAGCATAGAGACGTGAAAAACCAGATGAACTCCAGATAGATTGGGAGGCAAATCAAGCTCATAAGCAACCTCTCCAACTCGTCTCAACACCTCAAATGGACCTATAAACCTTGGGCTCAACTTGCTCTTATTTCTGAACCTCATGATTCCCTTCCACGGCGGGACTTTCAATAGAACCTTCTCGCCCACCATAAATGATAAATCATGCGCCTTCTTATCCGCATAACTCTTCTGTATCGACTGTGCTGTGCAAAGTCCCTCCTAAATCAACTTTACCTTTTCCGAGGCATCCTTCACTAAATCAGTACCATATAACTTAGCCTCGCCGGGATCAAACCATCCGATGGGATAACGACATTGCAGACCATATAATTCTTCAAATGGAGCCATCTCAATGCTGGATTGATAACTGTTGTTGTAAGCAAACTCGTCCAAAGGCAAGAATCGATCCCACTGCCCTTCGAAGTCAATCACACATGCTCTGAGTATATCTTCCAAGATCCGATCTGTCTGCTCCGGCTGCCAATCGATCTACTGATGAAAGGATGTGTTGAGCTCTACCCGGGTCCCCAATTCACTCTGTACTGCCCTCCAGAAATGCAAAGTAAACTGAAGGCCTCTATCTGATATAATGGAGACAGGCAAACCATGCAACCAAACAATCTCCTGAATGTAAATCTGGGCCAATCTCTCTGAAGAATATGTGGTCACAACCGGAATGAAGTGTGCCGACTTGGTCAACTTGTCGACAATGACCCAAATTGCATCAAACTTCCGTAAGGTCCGCGGCAACTCAACTACGAAGTCCATAGTAATGCGCTCCCATTTCCACTCAAGTATAGTCATCTGCTGAAGTAGGCCACATGGTCTCTGATGCTCATACTTAACTTGTTGGAAATTTAGGCACCTCGCTACATACTCAACTATGTCCTTCTTCATCCGCCGCCACCTATAATGCTGCCTTAGGTCGCGATACATCTTCGTAGCACCTATATGAATAGAATACCGAGAACTGTGTGCCTCCTCTAGGATCTTCCCCCTCAAACAATCAACATCAGGAACACATAGGCGACCCTGGAGTCGCAGAACACCATCCTCACCAATAGTAACCTCCTTGGCACCACCGTGCAGTACCGTCTCTCTAAGAACTATCAAGTGTGGATCATCGAACTGGCGAGCCTTGATCTGCTCGAATAGTGAAGACTGGGCGAATGCAAGAACTCTGATGGGCTCTAAAATATCCAACCTCACAAGTCTGTTAGCCAAGGAATGAATGTCCAAATCTAGTGGCCTTTCCTCTGCTGAAATGAATTCCAAACTACCCATACTCTCTACCTTTCTGCTCAAGGCATCCACAACTACATTTGCCTTTCCCGGATGATACAGTATGGTAATATCAAAATCTTTTAGTAACTCAAGCCACTTGCACTGACTCAAATTGAGATCTTTCTACTTGAACAATGCTTCAAGCTGCGATGATCGGTGTAAACCTCACAAGACACCCCATAAAGATAGTTCCTCCAGATCTTGAGAGCATGAACAATCGAGGCCAACTCCAAATCGTGTACAAGGTAATTCTTCTCGTGGGGCTTCAGATGACGTGAAGCATATGCAATAACTCTCCCCTCCCACATCAATACGCAACCCGAGTGAACGCGTGAAGAGTCGCAATACACAATATACATCCCTGAACTGGAAGGCAACACTAACACTTGTGTTGAAGTCAATGCGGTCTTGAGCTTCTGAAAGCTCGCCTCACAATCATCGGACCATCGGAACGGAGCAACCTTATGAGTCAATCTAGTCAGAGGTTCCGCAATAGATGATAAGCCCTCCACAAACCGACGATAATAACCTGCTAACCCCAAGAGGCTCCTGATCTTGGTCGTTGTGGTAGGACGAGGCCAACTCTTAACTGCCTCGATCTTCTTGGGATCTACCATAATACCCTTTCCTGATACAACATGTCCCAAGAATGCCACAGAATCTAACCAGAACTCACATTTGGAGAACTTAGCATATATCTTCTGTTCCCGTAAGGTCTGAAGCACCACTCTCAGATGCTGCTCGTGCTTCTCCATGCTACGTGAGTAGATCAAAATGTCATCAATGAAGACAATGAAAACGAATTAATATATGGACTGAACACCCGGTTCATCATATGTCACGATCCAAAATCTACCTAGTCGTGATGGAACCTAACCCAACCCATCAGGTAAGCCAATTAACAAATATCCATGTTACGACCCAAAATCCACCTAGTCGTGATGGAAACTAACCCAACCCGTCAGGTAAGCCAATTAATAACTGTCCAATTCAATTAATATTTAACTAACTCTAATACACTCCCCAAGGACTGGTAGTACAAATCATGAACTTCTAAGATTAGAATTTATAAAACTGGTGTTAAATAAAGATATGTCATCAGTCTGAAATATACATGAACAGATTAAAAATTCTAAAACTACCATGAACAAGAGGTAGAAATGACTGGAACACGGGTACATCTTTAGATCCAGCTCCCACCGTACGCAGCAACATCATCAGAAATCTGTACACAAGGTGCAGAAGTGTAGTATGAGTACAATCGACCCCATGTACTCAATAAGTAACAAACCTAACCTTAGGTTGAAAGTAGTGACGAGCTTGTACCAAGGTCAAAGTCCACACCAACAACCAATAACTTCACATAACAATACAATTTAAAGAAGCACTAGTAATAACTCAATAATAAAATGCTCAGCTCGTATACAGTTCTGGAAAATAAACATTTTCTTTTTCAGTATTACAGTAAAACTCAAATCCTTTGCCGAAAGTCACCGAAATATGAGTAAGTCTGAGATCTATGATTTTTCTCAAAGCTTTCAGTAGGTAAATATTTCATTTTCAAATGGCATGAGTAAAATACATCTCTATGCCTTCATGTCAATATGTATAAAAAGTCATGAATGACGTGATACCGTACAACATGAGGAAACATGCATCTCTATGCATGTATGTCATGTGTGCATGTCGAATGCGATGCAACTCAGTGATAAAACCATATGCATACACTCAGAGTATCAATTCACTCAGTCCTCCCAGTCATTCAGTCCTTACATTAACTCAATCCTCCCAATCGCTCGACATTCGACACTCGCATTCAATAGGTACCTGCACTCACTAGGAGTCTGTACAGACTCTGGAGGGGCTCCTTCAGCCCAAGCGCTATAATCTGTACGGAAAACTCATTCGTTGCACGGACAACTCACGTGCTATAGTATCAATATCTGGATCCGCACAGACAACTCACGTGTTGCATGTACAACTCACGTGTTGCACGTACAAATCACGTGCTATAGTATCAATACCTGAATCGGCACGGATTACTCATGTGTTGCATGGACAACTCACGTGCTATAATAAGCCAATCTGGCCTGCTGCGGCGTGCAACCCGATCCCATAATTATCCTTACAATCAGGCCCTCAGCCTCACTCAGTCATCAATCTCTCCAGTCTCTCGGGCTCACAATGTCATGAAACTAGCTCCAAGGTTAGAGATGTTACTTACCTCGAACAAGTCAAATCTAATACCGAGGAAGCTAAACAATGCTCCAGAAATTCTACTCTACGCGTATCAACCTCTGAACGCCTTCCTATCTCCTCAATTTCAAGCCAAACGATTCAAAACTAGTCAAACAACGTGCAAAAATATACTCTAACCCGTACAATTTAACAAGTTACAAAAATTCCCAACTCCGCTCGAAAAATCGACAGTGGGGCCCACATCCCGAAATCCGAAGAAACTCATAAAATTCGATAATCCATTCAATTACGAGTCCAACCATATTAATTTTACTCAACTCTGACTTTGAATCGATGTTTAAATCTCAAAAAATTCATTTTATGGAATTGTAGATAATTCCCCTGATTTCTCTTGAAAAATCAATGATCTAACGCTGAAAATGAAGATTAATTCATGGAATATAATCACAAGGGTGTTTAGAGCACATACCCCAAGTTGTGTTGTGAAATGTGCCTCTGAAAATCGCCCAAACCGAGCTCCCAACTCTGTTTATGTCAAAAATGGCAAAATCCCCCGTTTATAGGGGTTTAATTCTTGGAGCACAACAAGTGGTGTGGGTCACTTCCTGTGGCACTGTTTCCAGAATCGCTAAAACATCCCGGCGCCAGGGCTAGCGCCCCACGCTACCCTGGGCACTGGTGATGGGATTTGGTTTTTCCAGACACGGAAATGGGCATAACTCTCTCATACGATGTACGAATTTGATGATTCTTTTTGTATGGCTCTGTAATTTCAATACGGATCTAATTCTTCAATCAAAACTGAATTTGGAGATCATTTTATTAATGTACCACGGATTATTGAAGAATCGACGTCGAAACATTCTAGAAATGTCCAAATTAGATTCCGTTAACCATCTGAAATCCACCCGAGGCCCTCGGGACCTCAACCAAATATACCAACAAGTTCTAAAACATCATAAGAACTTAGTCGATGCTTTAAATCACATCAAACAACACTAAAAAGCACGAATCACACCCCAACTGAAGCTTTTAATGAAACTATCGAATTCCAACTTTTACATTCGATGCTGAAACCTATCAAATCAAGTCCGATTGACCTCAAATTATGTACACAAGTCATAAATGACACAACAGACCTATTCCCATTTCCATAATTGGATTCCGACCTCGATATCATATAGTCAACTCCCCGGTCAAACTTTCAACTTTTAATTTTTCTATTTTCGCCATTCCAAGCCTAAATTAATTACGGACTTCCAAATAATTATCCGGAAACACTCCTAAGTTTAAAATCACCATACAGAGGTATTGGAACCATCAAAACTCCATTCCGGAGTCGTTTGCACAAAAGGCAAACTGCGGTCAACCCTTTTTATTTAAGCTTCTAAACAAGGATTGTTCTTTCAATTTAATCATGAATCATCCGAAAATCAAAGCCGACAATTTACACAAGTCATAATACATATTATGAAGCTTCTCAAGACTTCAAATTGTCGAACGGAGCATAGATGTTCAAAACAAAAAGTCGGGTCATTACATCAAATCCATAAACGCTGTCGGGGCATTAGTTAAGCCGAAGGACATCACTAGGAACTCATAATGGCCATATTTAGTCCAGAAAGCCATCTTCGGAATATCCGAATCCTGAATTCTCAACTGATGGTACCCCGATCTCAAGTCGATCATAGAGAACACCCAAGCACCTTGCAACTGGTCAAACAAATCATCAATATGCGGCAACATGTACTTGTTCTTAATGAGAGCTTTGTTCAACTGGCAGTAATCAATGCACATCAGTATAGTCCCATCTTTCTTATTCACAAATAACACCGGTGCACCTAAGGCGACACTCGGTCTGATTAACCCCTTTGCTAGCAACTCCTCCAGCTGTTCCTTTAATTACTTCAACTCTTTCGGGGCCATGCGGTTTGGTGAAATAGTGATAGGTTGGGTACCTTGAGCCAAATCAATACAGAAATCAATATCACGATCTGGTGGCATGCTTGGAAGATTAGAAGGAAACACATCGGAGAACTCTTGGACCACGGGCACTGATCAATCGCTGGAGTCTCTGCACTAGTATCCCGAACATAAGCTAGATAAGCCAAAAATTCCTTCTCGACCATGTTTCGAGCCTTCAGAAAATAGATAACTCGGCTAGATGCACTGATTGATGAACCTTTCCACTCCAATCTAGAAAGCTCTGGCATCACCAAGGTAACAGTCTTGGCGTAGAAATCAAGGATGGCGTGATATGGGGATAACCAATCCATGCCCAGGATAACCTCATAGTTGGTCATATCAAGCAACAAAAGACCCACTCGGGTCTCATAACCACAGAAAGTAATAATGCCGGACCGATAGATCTGATGCAGAACAATAGAATCGCCCACTAGAGTGGACACATAAACATGAGTACCCAAGGACTCACGAGTAACACATAGGAAATGAGCAAACATAGATAAAACATACGAATACGTAGACCCTGGATCAAATAGTACCAAAGCATCCCTACCGCAGACAGAAATAATACATGTGATCACGGCATCTGAGGCCACTATATCTGGTCTGGCCGGAAAAGCAAAAAATCTAGCTAGATCGCCACCTGACTCACCTCCACTTGTATGAACTCCACCTTTAGAACGACCCCTACCCACATGCCCTCCGCCTCTGGGCAGTCAGACGGCTGGTGCGAAAGCTGGTGCGAAAACTGGTGTTGTAATCATAGGCTGATGACCCTGCTGTACTGCCTTGCCCCGAAGTTTGGGACAAAACCTCTTCATGTGGATAGGATCCCCGCACTCGTAACAACCCCTCAAAACGGAGGACTACTGACCTGAAGTCTGACCCTAATGGCCGAAATACCCACTGGAGGAACCTTGAATAGTTGGTGGCCGGTAGAAACTCTCTTGCATGGTGCTAAAGTATGGACATACTGGAGCACCCCGAGGAGGTGGAAACGCTGGATATGTGGGACTGCTAGAGTGATCCCTCACGATTTGACCCCTACTTCCAGTTGGGGCACCACTGAACTCTCCAGAATATCGAAACTGCTTATCCCTCATCACCTGCTCTCGGCTCCGCTGACGGACACCCTCGATCCTCTGAGCTATCTCCATAACTAGCTCGTAAGAATTCCCCATCTCGACCTTGCAGGCCATAGTGGCCTGGAAACCAGAATGCAAACCTGCAACAAACCTCTGCACTCTCTCTGCATCGGTTGAAAGTATCATAATTGCATGGCATTAAATCTCAATAAATCTCGCCTCATAGTCGGTCACCAACATCTGGCCCTGTTGAAGCTGCTCGAACTTAAATCGCAACTCTTCCCTTTGAGAGGATAGAATATATCTGTCCAAGAAGAGGCGTGTAAACTGGTCCCAAGTTATGGGAGGAGAACCTGCTGGTCTACTGAGGAGATAAGATTACCACCATCTACGGGCCCTGCCCTCCAGCTAAAAGGTGATAAAGTCCACCCCGTGAGTTTCTAATATCCTCATGTTGTGTAGTTTGTCCCTGCACCGATCAATAAAGTCCTGGGGGTCCTCTTGTCTCTCACCTCTAAAGACAGGAGGGTGTAGCCTGGTCCATCTATCCAATAGCTTCCACGGATTGCCGGCCGCAACTGATATGGGCTCAGGTATAGTTGCTGCAACTGGCTGAGCTCTGCCCATGGGTAGTGCGCCCGGGGTGTGATATTCGGTGGCTGCATGCCCTGGAGCCTGAGCGGTAGGGGTCTGTGCTCCCCCTCCCTCTTGAGATGTAGCTGGGTCTGCTGGAAATAAACTAGCTTGAGTCATAGAATCCATGAACTTAGCAACGGCCCATGACCTCCTGGAATCCCTGTGCGGACATGAAATCCACTGGGGCTGGATCTGTTGTAGGCACCTCTCCCTGCTCCTCAATAATAGGATCCTCTATTGGATCCACTGGTGGCATGAGTGGAACAATTCTAGGAAACCCTCGTCCTCTACCACGAGCTGGAGCCCTCCCTCGGCCTCTAGAAACATGGGGAGCAGCTCCTCCATGATGGGGTATATCTGTCGCCCGCGTTCTCACCATCTGTGGGGGAATAAGAGACTGATACTTAGCACAATATCAACTGCAGGATAGGAGATGAATAAAAGAGTACTTTCCTAACACCATATAGCCTCTCGAAGATAGGTACGAACGTCTCTGCACCGATCCGCAAGACTCTATTAGGCCTGCTCATAACTTGTGATACCTATGTGAATCTAGAGCTCTGATACCATGTTGTCACGACCCAATTCCCTATAGGCATGATGGCGCCCAACGTTGCCGCTAGGCAATACAACAGTGAACTAGCCATGTATTTAATCTTTTAACATTTTAGAAATAGTTGATTTTTAATTATTAAATAACTAAGAGGTGAAAAATTCAATAAAATAAAGCGTAAACATTTATAAGAGCAAGTGTAGTGAAATAAATACTCAAAAACATCAAGTATCTATTAGCAAAGGTTTCCAAGGCTTGGTGTCACAAGTGTATGAACTACTAGTAGAATATACAAAATACTAAACTACTGTCTGAATGGAGTAGACATAAAATAAGAGCAAAAGAGAGACTCCAGGTACTGCAAGATGGACTCGGAAAGTAGCTCACCACGAAGTCTGAAGTATCAGGGGTATGCGCCGGGATAACAACCAGATGCACCAGCCTCAGAACCTGCACGATTAGTGCAGAAGTGTAGCGTGAGTTTATAAACAACATGTACCTAGTAAGTATCTAGTCTAACCTCGAAGAAGTAGTGACGAGGGGTCGACATCGATACTTACTATGGGCCAAAAATAAAATACAGAAGTTCTAAATAAGCATGGATCATATAAATAATAAATACAACTCAGTAACAAGCAGTGAATAATAATTCTTCCACTAATAACAAATTCCAAGTCAATTTATGTCATTTAGTAATTATAACCGCTCAAGCCATAAATTAGTACCAAGTATAATTAGGCTATGAGTATTATCACGCACAATTTATGCCAAGGTCGTATGACCCAATCCAGAAATTTATTATGTGCACTTCTTAGGGTCGAACGAAATGAACCATAGATGCATCTATTTACCTGCCGAAGCAAACGACCTGCTCCCATGAGAATGGAGGAAATTTTCCTCACTCGCGGAAACACTTACGAAGCAAGTGAACATGGATTTATCAGAGTTATTGTAAAATTCTTCAGTTCTTCCCAAACATAAGAAATCCAAACTGGAGACTTTAAATCTTTAAATCCTTAATCTCAGCTCTATTTAAGATAACTAATATGCATAATCAACATAACAGTGCAAACACAGCATGATGTAAATCTAAGATTACCCGGACATCACATGGAATTTAGCTACGCACGGACTCTCGTCACCTAATGTGTACGTAGCTCCCCACACAAGTAATTCACAAAAACTACACCTAAGGGGATGAGTTCCCTATTACAAGGTTAGGAAAGAGACTTACATCGCTCTCAAACTTACTTCCGATCCACAAATACGCTTTAAATCCTCAACTCGGTGCCAAACGACCCAAAACTAGTCAAATGTTATTCTAATTAATCAATATACGATCAAAAGTTAATGATTTAGCTATTAGAGTAATTACCCAACCCAAATTGGAAGATTCTTAAAATTCAACCCAGACGCACGTGCCCGGATTCCGAAAATGTTCAAAGAAAGTTGTTAACTATAACCTCACGAACTCAAATATATAATTTTTACCCAATTCCATACTCATTTTCGTGGTTAAATCCCATTTTTATTTAAACCTAATTTTTTCATCTAAAACCCTAATTTTCACAATTTTACATGTTAAAATCTACTCATAATCTATGTATTTAATTTACATTGGATAGAAATTACTTACCACCAATATCTAGGTGAAAACCCTCTCTAAGAAGCTCCAAAATCGCCTAAGAAATGAGAAATATAGGTTAGAAATGGCTTAAGTCCCGTAATAAATGAACCCTTCTACCTCCAGGACTTCTGCTTCTGCAGCTCTATGGTCGCATTTGTGGCTGCTAGTTCGCTTCTGTGAGCTCGCACCTGCAGCTAGCCCTCTGCATGTGCGATTGCACTAGAAGCTGGATGCTTCAGCAGTTCATCCAAGGCCAAACGACTTCCGTGCATCGTTCGAATGGCATCCGGGGCTCCCAAGGCTCCGCCCAGACATACCAATAAATTTGTAAACATAAAACGGACTCGCTCACACCCTCGGAATGCGTAAAACAACATTAAAACCAAGAATCAAAACCCAAATCCAATGGGATTAACCTATGAACTTCAAATTCTTCCAACTTACTCCGAACGCGCTGATTCATACTTAAACTACTCGGAATGGCACCAAATTTTGCGTGCAAGTCTTAAATCACCATACAGAACTTTTCTTAGGCTCGAAATCACAAACGGATCTTGATAACACTAAAACCTACTCCAAACCAAATTTAAAGAACCCTTAAACTTTCAATGTGCCAACTTTCAAGTTGATGCGCCAAAACGCTCCCAGGTCATCCAAAATCGGATCTGAACATACGCCCAAGTCCAATATCATCATACGAACCTTTGAAATCGTTAAATCTCGGTTCCGATATCGTTTACTTAAAATTTTGACCAAAGTTAAAATTAGCTCTTTATATCCAAATTAAGGAACCAAGTGTTCTGATTTCAACCCGAACCCTTCCAAAACCCGAATTACCCATCCCCACGAGTCATAAAATAGTAAAAATAGATACGGGTCTTATTTAGGGGAACGTGGATCTAGAAAGTAAAATGACTGATTGGGTCGTTACATAATAGGTTTAAAATTTATTTAACGATTTAAAAATGGAGTCAAAACTTTTATTGAGTAGTGTCAAAATATAAGAAATTAAACATACAAAAAAGCTAAGCTTAGGCTACCATTGACCGGCTTCGCGAGACCATTTCAGTCTACACACACATGGTTAAGCGCTATTGGGTGGAGCTTTCTCAATCCAAGCTAACTAACAGAAGAAAAGAGAAGAAGGAAAGATCTTATAAGAGACTTACCCCATATTTACATAAGAAATTTCTTGAACGGAAAAAATAGATGCATTCATGGACTACTTTGACTTTAGGGATTTGCTTCATCATTAGATAAAGAAGAGAAGGGGAAGCTTAGTCTAATTGTCCGAAGTAATTCTTTCTTGGTTGGATGCAGCGTTTTCTTAATTCCTATCGTGCCACCTTCGGGAAGAATCAAAGCTTTTCTCCTCTGCAAAGCTATCAATGCTTTATTCAAAATCTTGAAAGCTCGACATGAAAGAATAAAGAAAATAGGAGAAAATAGTGCGGAAATATTTAGCTATTTAGCCTTAGAGAAAGGTGACTTGGTAAGACCAGAATCTGGAACAGAATTTATATATATATATATATATATATATATATATATATATATATATATATAAAATAAAATAATTTTCCAATAACACAGCATAATCTTTCGGTGAAACAATGTGAGTTGACACCCCTTAATTAAACGTGACTCCGCCACAACACTATTGTCCTAATGGAAATTTGCCTATCATATTTGGATATAGTTTCAACATAAAAACAACATTCAAGTGATTTGAGGAGTCTTTCAAGATAGACATGTTTGATAGGAATATTCCATGATAAATATATGTTTTGGAGAACCAATTGAACTTACAACATAGAATTAAATAACCACATTCAAAGAGATCTTAAGTAAGATACAATGACATTCATATTTTTAAATTATAAGTACATATAATACATCGACTATAATATAAGATATAATCAAATTATTTCTAAAATATAAGTACATATAATATTTTCATCATTTTAAATTCGATTATATACCTGTTTGAATATTTATTGTTTATTAATTACATTTATTGTTCCTACTTATATATACATGTTTGAATATTTATGAGTCATTATTATCGTGCAACATACGTTAATAGAAATTAGTATTATATTAAAAGCATGAAAGCCCTTTAGCGAAATGTCGTTTGCTTTTTTACCGTTCAAAAATAGGTTTCACATTATACAACGTTGTAATTTAATTAACTTTCCTAATTTCTAGCACTTTAAAATCAATTAAAATTTTGGTTATTAAATATTTTCTTATTGAACTAGGTATAATGTCTTAATCTTTAGGACTTTAAAATTCAATAAATTCTTTTCCATACATAAGTTTTATTTCTTATTTTAAATTGTTAATATCTGTCTTATTTTTACTTTTTTTTTTGGGGGGGGGGGATTATATTCTTGCATATCTTTAATTTCATATTCATAATATTAAATTCCTATATTTATATTATATATTTTTCATCAACTCCTTTTAAAAGTGTAACGTGGAAGATGAAAGTTTTTTCATAATATATTTAAATTCTAGAGAAAGGTCTATAGCTCTCTTTCATTGTGCATAAAATAAATTGTACACCTATACCAATTTACTTGAACAAAAATTCTTCATATCATTTTCTATTCTATTTACCATTTAGCTAAAACTAAAATAAAGAATGTAGTATTATTCTATTGTATTTCTTTATTTTTGTTATTCGTTATACGTGCATGAATATATACAATAAATTCTATTGTCTTCTACTTCCATGAGCCGATTTGTATATTTTTATATTTATTTTGGTTTAATGTGCACGAAGCTATAAGAAATTATTAGAAGATAAATTGAAATTTATTTTTCATATTATGCTAGCTAGCATGAAGGACAAATGTACGGCCATGAACAATATGGTGGCCTCATTTCGCCTTACCAGTCCCAAAAAAACTCCAAATACAGGCCTAGATAGTTTGTACGGACAAACATTTTGGGTGCTAAGATCCAAAGTCGAGAGGATTATAGCCCAGATCCTACACTAAGGTTTTTAAGCAATCACTTAATGAAAAAGAAAGTGATCGAGTGATAACAACTAGGAGCAGATAAAAGACAATATTTGATTATCTATAAAACTTGATAAATATAAAAAATAACATTTGATGCATTCAGATGTACAATCTAGATGCATGGTTATGGATGGAGAAAGAAAGCTCTCCAGAAAAGAAATAAAAAAGATAGTAGATTAATGGATGTTATTTTCTGATAGTGAGTTTTTTTAATTTGTTGTAATAATTTCTAGAATACTTTTTATAGATTAAGAAAATAAATATTTGAATAGACCTCTTATGTTAGTTAAACTGTGACTTTTAGAATGAACTTATGAATATATAACTTTTCAATTTTTTTAGTTAACTCTTAAATCTCCAAAAATTATATGTTCTTGTTGAAAATAAAAAGAAAGTACGATAAATTGTGAAATTGAAGTAAAGATGTCTCATTTCCCAAATCAAATGTGAATTTTATTTTTTGGTGCTTTGAACTTCTACTCAATTCTTTCCTTCCAATCTTATTCCTCTTCTGCCTTTATGTTGTTAGACATTTTTCTTTTGTCCTTTCCTCTTTTGCCAAATATTGTTTTTGACAACGTTTCGCTTTGTACCTTTGTGAGTTTGTCTTATCCCTTTCGTCCTCATCAGTTCTCCAAAAGCAGAAACCAAGTTGGTCATGTACACAAAGAAATGGTAATGCAAAAGTTTCTTATTCGCATGTTGTGTTGGGATATATACTACTAATCATAAATTTTAGTTTGGATATAGTATTTATTATAAAATAATTATTTATTTAATTTTAATGAATTTTTTTAAATAGATCATATATTTGTTTGTGTCCTTTACTTATATAATAGATGATTTAGTGTATAAAGTTTAGTTTATACACGAAAGATTAAATAACCAGTTCTTATAAGCATAAAGATCAAGTTCACAATCTAATGAAGGAATTGGACAAACTATCACGAATTATTGTAGCACAAGATTAAATATAATTTATCTTGATTATGAGAATGGTTTAATTCCGACTTCTTATGCTAGTACATTTTATATGTATTGAACGGATCAAGTAGAGATAAGTATTTTAAACTGACTTAATAAAATAAATTCTCTAGCTATTAAATGTACTTATACTCTTAATCTTGATATAAGTATTATTAGTTGTGTATATTATTTATTATTTAGATTTATTAAAAGGCGAGATTCTTTTGTGGGTCAATATGCCTGATAAATTGGACAATGATGATATACATTGGCGAAGTAATAGCTAGTTGATGTAATCCATGTCTCGGTCTAGAGATTGATGACACACCTTTATGAATGCTTATAAGTTTTCATGCATAAACCCAGTAGGTGGATTTTGTAACGACTCGACCGGTCGTTTTGCTTTCTATATCCCCGTTCTCCTAAATAAGACTTTCCATAATGGCTTTTACTATTTTATGAATTGCGGGAATGGTTAGTTCGGGATTTGGAAGGGTTCAGGTTGAAATCGGAACACTTAGTTCCTTAATATTGACTTTAAAGGGTTAAGTTTGACTTGAGTCAACATTTTGAGTAAACGACCGCGGCACCGGGATTTCACGGTCCAAATAGGTTGGTATGATGATTTTGGACTTGAGCGTATGTTCAGATCGAGTTTTGGATGACCCGGGAGCGTTTCACCACATAAAGTTGAAAGTTGGCGCATTGAAGGTTTTAAAGTTCTTCAAATTTGGTTTGGAGTAGGTTTTGGTATTATCGAGGTCCGTTTTTTATTCCGAGCCCAAAAATAGTTTCGTATGGTGATTTAAGACTTGCACGCAAAAAATGATGTTATTCCGAATAGTTTAAATATGGTTTGGGGCGTTCGGAGCAAGTTGGAAGAACTTGAAGTTCATAAGCTGATTCGATTTGGTTTGGGGTGTGATTCTTAGTTTTGGTATTGTTTTCTGTGTTTCGAGAAGCTGAGCAGGTCCATTTGATGATTTCGAACTTGTGGGTATGTTTGGACGGGGACTCGTGGGCCTGCCCCCGGATACCATTCGGACGATGCGCGCAACTTGTTTGGACTTAGAGGAAATGACTGAAGCAGCAGAACTTCTGGTGCAATTGCACCTGTGAGGGGCTACCCGTAGGTGCGAGCTCGCAGAAGCGAGCCAGCAAACACAGAAGCGGCCCAGCGTGGGCTGGCCAGTGATCACAGAAGTGAGGAAGGGACCGCACCTGCGAAAGCGCAGGTGCGAAGCAGGCAAGGTCGCAGTTGCGGCACGTATGCCATAGACGCAGGCTCGCAGAAGCGAGCCGTTTCCCGCAAATGCGGAAGTAGGCCAGCTAGGGGAGAGCCGCATCTGCGATGCATTTTTTGCAGATGTGGAGCCGCAGATGCATTCTCTTGGGAGCAGGCCGTTTGCCTAGGCAGGTTAATAAATACATCTATGGTTCATGTCGTTCGACCATCGGTAGTGCACACAGTATATTTTTGGGATCGGGCCGTACGACCTCATCATAAATCGCGCGTCATAATACTCAGAGCCTAAGTATACTTGATATTAGTTTGTGGCTCGAGAGGTTATAATCATTTAATGACAGAAGTTGACTTGGAATTTACTATTAGTGGAAGAATTATTTATGCACTACTTGTTATTAACTTATTATTATTACTTACATAACCCATGCTTATTTAGAATTTCTGTATATTATTTGTCGGCCCATAGTAAGTGTCGATGTCGACCCCTCGTCACTACTTCTTCTAGGTTAGACTGGATACTTACTGGGTACATGTTGTTTATGTACTTACACTACACTTCGGCACTAATCGTTCAAGATCTGAGGCAGATGCATCTGGCAGTCTGTCCTGGCGCGCACCCCTAGTACCCCGAAACTTAGTGGTGAGCTGCTTTTCGAACTCGTTCTGCAACACCCAGAGTCTCTCATTTGTATTTATTTTCTGTCTACTCTTATTCAGATAGTAGTTTAGAGTTTTGTATATTATAATAGTAGCTCATATACTTGTGATACCAGGTCTTGAAAAATATGCTAGTAGAAATTTGATTCTTTTTGAGTATTTATTTCACCACACTTGTTATTATAATTGTTTACACCTTATTTCATTAAATTTCTCACCTCTTACTTTTCTAATAATTAAAAATCAACTATTTCTAAAATGTTAAAAAGAATAAACACATGGCTTGTTCACCATTGACTTGCCTAACAACGACGTTGGGCGCCATCACGGCCTTTAGCAAAAATTGGGTTGTGAACACATGGTATCAGAGCACTAGGTTCACGTAGGTCTCACAAGTTATAAGCAGACTTAACAGAGTCTTTCGGATCGGCGCAGAGACGTCTGTACTTATCTTCGAGAGACTATGGGGTGTTAGGAAACTACTTTTTCTTCATCTCCTATCGTGCAGTTGATGTTGTACTAAGTCTCTTTCTCTTATTCTCTCACAGGTGGTGAGAACGCGCGTGGTGGATGTTCCTGACCATGGAGGAGTTGCTCCCCCCTGTTTCTAGAGGTCGAGGCAGAGGCTGAGGTAAGGCTCCAGCTCGTGGTAGAAGTCGAGGACGTCCTAGAGTTGCTACGGTGATGCCACCAGTGGATCCAGTGGAGGATCCTGCTATTGAGAAGTAGGGCGATGTGCCTGCAGTGGAGCAAGCCCCAGTAGATTTCATGTCCGCACCGGGATTCCAGGAGGTCATGGGCCGTATGTTGCGGTTCATGGATTCTATGACTCAGGCTGGTTTATTTCCAGTAGACCCAACCACATCTCAGGCGGGAGGGGGAGCACAAACCCCTACAACTCAGGCTCCTGGGCATGCAACTGTCGTATATCAGACACCGGGCGCACTACCCGTGGGCGGAGCCCAGCTAGTTGTCGCAGCTACACTTGAGCCTAGACCGGCTGTGGCTGGTGAGCCGCAGAAGCTATTAGATAGGTGGACCAGGCTTCATCCTCCTGTCTTTGGAGGTGAGCGACATGAGAACCACTAGGAATTTATTGATCGGTGCAGGGACATACTGCACAACATGAAGATATTGGAGTCCCACCGGGTGGACTTTAACACCTTTCAGCTGGATGGGCAGGGCCCGTAGATGGTGGAAGTCCTATCTTCTTGGCAGACCAACAGGTTCTCCTCCCTTGACTTGGGAACAATTCACACGTATCTCTCTGGATAGGTACCCTCTTAGAGGGAAGAGTTGCGGTTTCAGTTCGAGCAGCTCCAGCAGGGTCAGATGTCAGTGACCGACCATGAGGCGGGATTCTCTGAGTTGTCTCGCCATGCACTTATAATACTCCCCACTAATGTAGAGAGAGTGCGAAGGTTTGTTGCGGATTTACATTCAGGTATCCAAGCCACTATGGCCCGATAGGTTGAGATAGGGACTTCTTACGAATCTGTTGTGGAGATAACTCAGAGGATCGAGGATGTTTGTCAGCGGAGCCGAGAGAATATACCGCAGGACAAGCGGTTTTGATATTCTGGAGGGTTCAGTTGCCCTAGATTAGGATCAGATTCCAGTTGTTGATGTACCAGCTCAGGCACCACCTGTGCCTATTGTGATTCCAGGCCTTCAGGAGGCCCTAGGTGAGATTCTGGAAGTGTGTACCGGCCTTGCTCAGGAGGTCTTTATCTCGACGGCCGCAACCACTTCTCAGGATGGGGGAGGCACTCATACTCCCGCTGCTCGCACACCCGAGCAGGTTGTTCAGGGACTCCAGACACCGAGGGCATCACCAGCCAAGCCGGTTGCAGCTGCTCAGGACTATGCGGTTCTGGCTATGCCTAACGATGATCAGCGTAGGTTGGAGAGGTTTGGGAAACTCCAGTCTCCACCTTTCAGTAGCACAGAGAGAGAGGATACCCAGGACTTCTTGGATATATGTTAGAGGATACTCCGTACAACAAGTATTCTGGAGACTTGTGGGGTCTCATTCACTACTTTTCAGTTTTTTGGGGCTGCAATCAGATGGTGGGAGACTTACGAGAGGCGTAGGCCTGTTGGCGCAACACCCCTTACATGGCAGCAGTTCTCCGTGGTCGTTTTGGAGAAGTTCGTGCCTCAGTCCCACAGAGAGGAGCTACGCAGACAGTTTGAGCAGCTTCGCCAGGGTGATATGTCTATGACACTATATGAGATGCGGTTCTCTGAGTTGACCCATCATGCGATCTGGTTGGTTCCCACAGACCGAGAGAGGATCAGAAGGTTTATAGATGGCTTCGGTTTTCAGCTTCGGTTGCTTATGACCAGAGAGAGATGTCTGGTGCTACTTTTGATGATGTTGTCGACATTGCTCGACATATTGAGATGGTTCGCGATCAGGAGAGGGTTGAGAGGGAGGAGGCCAAGAGGCCTCGTGGTCAGGGTGGATTCAGTGGTGCTCTTCATGGAGGTCAGTTCCATCATGTCAGAGGCCGTCCATTTAGGTATGCTCAGTCAGCTCGCCTAGTTCACCGTGGTGCATCATCGGTCCATGGTTCTCACAGTTCTCATTAGGGCCACTCATCACTTAGTGCCCTCTCAGCCCAGAGTTCGTCCCGTGCTCCGTCAGTTCAGGGCTCCTCCATGCCAAGTTCTTTTACTAGTTATCCCTATGCTAGGGGGTCCCTTCAGTCCCCGCCACCAGCACCAGGGGGTTGTTTTGAGTGTGGGGAGTTTGGGCATATGTGGAGGCAGTGTCCTCATCGTCATGGGGGTCTGCCTCAGCAGAGGAGTCAGCCATCGACTTCAGCACCAGTTACTTCACCACCCGCCCAACAAGCTAGGGGTAGAGGTCAGTCATCGAGGGGTCGCCCTAGAGGGGGAGGCCGATCAGGCGGTGGTCAGGCCTATTTCTATGCCCTCCCTGCCAGACCAGATTCTATTGCTTTAGATGCTGTGATTACAGGTATTATATCAGTTTGTCACAGAGATGCCTCTGTATTATTTGACCCTGGTTCTACTTATTCATATGTTTCCTCGTATTTCACTCATTTTCTGGATATGCCCCGTGAGTCTTTAGTTTCATCTATGCATGTATCTACTCCGACGATACTATTATTGTGGACCAAGTATATCGGTCATGTGTGGTATCTATTGGGGGTCTGGAGACCCGTGTGGACCTTTTGTTGCTCTGTATGGTTGACTTTGATGTGATATTTGGTATGGATTGGTTATCGCCATGTCATATTTTTCTAGATTGTCGCGCTAAGACCGTGATGTTGGCGATGCCGGGATTACCGAGGGTTGAGTGGAGCGGTTCTATAGATTATGTACCTAGTAGGGTAATTTCATATTTGAAGGCTCATCGTATGGTTGAGAAGGGTTGCCTATATTATTTGGCGTTTATGAGGGATGTTAGTGCAGAGACTCCTGCCATTTATTCTGTTCCGGTGGTATGTGATTTTCCGGATGTGTTTTCTGCAGACCTGCCGGGCATGCCGCTTGACAGGGATATTGACTTTGGTATTGATTTGGTGCGGGCACTCAGCCCATTTCTATTCCACCGTATCATATGGCACCGGCGGAGTTGAAGGAACAACTTTCGGAACTCCTTGATAAGGGATTTATTCGGCCTAGTGTGTCACTATGGGGTGCACCGGTTCTATTTGTAAAGAAGAAGGATGGTTCCATGAGGAAGTGCATTGATTACAGGCAGTTGAACAAGGTCACAATTAAGAACAAGTATCCTTTGCCTCATATTGATGATTTATTTGACCATCTTCAGGGAGCGAGGGTGTTCTCCAAGATGGATTAGAGGTCCGGGTATCACCAGCTGAAGATTTGGGATTCAGATATTCTTAAGATAGCTTTCAGAACCCGATAAGTCCATTATGAGTTCTTAGTGATATCTTTTGGTTTTACCAATGCCCCAACAACATTCATGCATTTGATAAACAGTGTATTCCAGCCCTATTTAGACTCATTCGTTATTGTATTCATTGATGACATCCTGGTGTACTTTCGTATCCAGGAAGAGCATGCTCAACATCTGACGATTGTATTACAGAGATTGAGGGAGAACTAGCTTTATGCAAAGTTCTCCAAGTGTGAGTTTTGGCTCTGTTCAGTAGCATTCTTGGGGCACATGGTGTCCAGTGAAGGTATTCAGGTGGATCTGAAGAAGATAGAGGCGGTGCAGAGTTGTCCTAGACCGTCCTCAACCACGGAGATTAGGCTCTTCCTTGGTTTGGCGGGTTATTATCGTCGCTTTGTGAAGGGATTTTCAGCTATTGCATCGCCCTTGACTAAATTGACCCAAAAGGGTGCTCCATTCAGGTGGTCGGATGAGTGTGAGGAGAGCTTTCAGAAGCTCAAGACTGCCTTGACCACATCTCCAATGTTAGTTCTACCATCAGCTTCAGGTTCTTACACCGTGTATTGTGATGCCTCGAGGGTAGGTATTGGATGTGTTCTGATGCAGTAGGGTAGTGTAATTGCCTATGCCTTGCGCCAGTTGAAGACCCATGTGAAGAACTATCATGTCCACGATCTTGAATTAGTAGCCATTGTTCACGCGTTGAAGATTTGGCGTCATTATTTGTATGGGGTTCATTGTGAAATCTATACTGATCACCGGAGTTTGCAGCATATGTTTAAGTAGATGGATCTTAATTTGCGTCAGCGAAGATGATTAAAGCTTCTCAAGGACTATGATATCCCTATTTTGTACCATCCGGGGAAGGACAATGGGGTGCCCGATGCCTTGAGTCATCGGGGCAGAAAGTTTTGGGAGTTTAGCATATCTCCCAGTAGCAAAGAGACCCTTGGCATTGGATGTTCAGGCCATAGCAGGACAACTTGTCAGATTAGATATTTCGGAGCCGAGTCGGGTATTGGCTTGTGTGGTCTCCAGGTATTCTCTTTTTGACCGTGTCAGGGAGCGTCAGTATGATGACCCCCACTTGCTCGTTCTTCAGAACAGGGTTCAGCGAGGTGATGCCAGAGATGTGACTATTGGTGATGATGGCGTGTTAAGGATGCAGGGTCGGATATGCGTGCCTAATGTAGATGGGCTCAAGGAGTTGATTATTGAGGAGGCCCACAGCTCGCGGTACTCCATTTATCCGGGTGCCGCAAAGATGTACCAGGATTTGAGACAACACTATTGGTGGAGGCGGATGAAGAAAAATATAGTTGGGTTTGTGGCTCGGTATCTCAACTGTCAGCAGGTTAAGTATGAACATCAGAGACCAGGTGGCTTGCTTCAGAGGTTAGAGATCCCAGAGTGGAAGTGGGAGAGAATCACCATGGACTTCGTAGTTAGGATCCCATGGACTTCGAGGAAGTTTGATGCTATTTGGGTTATTGTGGATCGGCTGACCAAGTCCGCGCACTTCATTCCAGTTGGCACTACTTACTCTTCAGAGTGGTTGCCTAAGATTTACATCCGAGAGATTGTTCGCCTGCATGGTGTCCCAGTTTCCATCATTTTAGATTGGGGCACTCAGTTTACATCGCAGTTTTGGAGGGCCGTGCAGTGAGAGTTGGGTACTCAAGTTGAGTTGAGCATAACTTTTCACCCTCATACGGATGGGCAGTTCGAGTGTACTATTAAGATATTGGAGGACATGTTACGCCTTTGTGTCATTGACTTTAGGGGTTCATGGGATCAGTTTATGCCGCTCGCGGAGTTTGCATATAAGAACAGCTATTAGTCGAGCAATCAGATGGCTTCGTACGAGGCTTTATATGGGAGGAGGTGTAGATCTCCAGTAGGATAGTTTGAGCCGGGTGAGGCTAGGCTCTTGGGTACAGACTTGGTCCAGGATGCATTAGATAAGGTGAAATTAATTCAGGAGCGGCTTCCCACGGCGCAGTCCAGGCAGTAGAGCTATGCGGACAGGAAGGTCCATGATGTGTCTTTTATGGTTGGGGAGAAGTTTTTGCTGAAGGTATCACCCATGAAGGGTGTTATGAGGTTTGGGAAGAGGGGAAAGTTGAGCCCCCAGTTTATTGGGCCTTTTGAGGTGCTTCAGAGGATAGGGTAGATGGCTTATAAGCTTGCCTTGCCACCGAGATTGTCGAGTGTGCATCCAGTGTTTCATGTTTCCATGCTCCGTAAGTATGTTGGCAACCCGTCCCATGTTTTGGACTTAAAAACGGTTTAGTTAGAGGGTGATATGACTTATGATGTGGAGCCGGTGGCCATTTTGGATCGGCAGATTCGGAAGCTGGGGTCAAAGGATATAGCTTCAGTGAAAGTGCAGTGGAGAGGTCAGCCTGTGGAGGAGGCCACTTGGGAGACCGAGCGGGAGATGCGGATCAGATATCCCCATTTCTGCATCCTTTTGTGCTTTTCAGCTATATTATGATATATCGGGTTAGTTGGGTCGGGTCCGGAGTGGTTTCGGAGTGAATTGAGACACTTAGTCTCTAAAGTAGAAGCTTAAGTTGGAAAAAGTCAACCGGACGTTGACTTATGTGTAAACGATCTCGAATTTGAATTTTGATGGTTCTATTAGCTCCGTTAGGCGATTTTGGACTTAAGAGCGCGTTCCGAATGTGATTTGGAGGTCTGTAGTAGAATTAGGCTTGAATTGGTGAAAGTTGAAAATTTGGCAATTTCGGTCAGCAGTGGAAAATTTGATATTGGGGTCAGAATGGATTTCCAGAAGTTGGAGTAGGTGCGTGGTGTCATTTTTGACGTGTGTGAAAAATTTGAGGTCATTAGGACGTGGTTTGGTAGGTTTCGGCATCGTTGGTGGAATTCGGAAGTTTAGAAGTTCTTAGGCTTGAATCCGGGGGTAATTTGGTGTTTTGATGTTTTTTTGAGTGATTCGAAGGTTCTACTAAGTTCGTATGATGTTATGGGACGTGTTGGTATGTTTGGTTGACGTCCCGAGGGCCTCGGGTGAGTTTCAGGTAGTTAAAGGATCATTCTTGGCCTTGGTGAAATTGCTTATATCTGTTGCTGCATTCTTCTAGTTTCCTCTTTCGCGATCGTGAATAGGCTCTCACATTTGTGAAGAGTGTTTTCTGAGTGGTGAATTTTGGTTCTACTCATTCACGAAGGGGAGGACGCAAACGCGAAGGTGTGGTCTGTGTGTGCATCGCGAATGCGGGAGAAGGGTCGCGTTCGCGAAGAGGAGTGAGGCAGTTGGGGACCCCAGGTCCTTGTTCTACGTGTTCGCGAGGTGGTGGTCGCGTTTGCGAAGGTCTGAGCTAGTAAAGAATTGCGTTCGCGAGGCATGTGTCGCATTCGCGAATAGTAAAATGGTGAGGCAGTCAAGTTGGTCTACGCGAACGCGAGAGGACGGTCGCGTTTGCGAAGGGTAAAATCTGGGCAGTCAGTGTTAAATTCAAATCGAGGGTTTGAGCTCATTTTTCATATTTTGTGCTAGAGATCACGGATTTGGGTGATTCTTGAAGGTATCTTCGCGGAGTTGATTGGGGTAAGTGTTTCTCACTTTGTTTTGGTTAAATTCCATGGTTATATCTTGATTTTTATCATCGAAATTGTGATTTGGGGTGAACAATTGGGGAAAAGGTGAAAGAGTTCTTGAGATGGAATTTTGAGTTTTTGAAAGGGATTTTGTTGTTGGATTTTGGTAAATTTGGTATGACTAGACTCGTGAGTGAATGGAATTTCATGTTTTGTAAATTTTTTCGGATTTCGAGATGTGGGCCCCGGGGCCGGGTTTGAGCCAATTTCGGGTTTTTGGTCTAAATTGGTAGTTTTTCTTATGGAATTCATTCCTTTAGCATAACTGATGGTATTGTACTGATTGTGAATAGATTCAGAGTATTTGGAGGCTGAATCGAGGGGCAAGAGCATCGCGAAGTAGGGATTTGATCGGTTTGAGGTAAGTAACGATTGTAAATCTGGTCCTGAGAGTATGAAACCCTGGAATTTTGTATCATTTTACTATTTGGTGGCGGCGCACATGGTATGTGATGGGCGTTTGGGCGTGTACCTTTGGGGATTGTGACTTGGTCCATCCCGTATCAACTGTAAAGTTGAATATTTTGTTGAAACTATATGATTCTTTTGTGTTTTAGAAAGAATTTTTGTAAATCAGGTTGTATGCCATATTTAGGCCTTATGCCAGTGTTGTTGGGACCCTTAGAGGTCTTTTCTTGCTATCCTCTCATTGTTTTTGATTGAAAATATATACTCAGTCATGTTTACACATATTTACAGCATAACTCAGTCTCTATTACTCTATTTTGATGCATCATATAATGTTGTTTGGGCTGAATACTTTATTTTCTGAGAGCCCGAGAGGCTGGAGAGGTTTATAAATGAGTGAGTCTGAGGGCCTGAATTGTGAGGATATTTATGGTATCAGGCTGAACGCCGCAGCATGTTTGATATAGGCCGAGGGCCTCATTGATTTATGCGATGATTGGCTTGATATATAATGCTTGGGCTGAATGAGCCCCTCCAGAGTCTGTACACAACTTCAGTGAGCGCATGTACCTACTGAGTGTGAGTGCCGAGTGTCGAGTTCTGAGTGAATGGGAGGCAATGAGTGATGGTGAGGTCTTCCCGAGGGTCTGTATATGAGTGATTGTGAGGTTTGCCCAAGGGGCTGTATATGAGTGATGTTGCCCGAGGGGCTGATTATGATTTCATTATTTTTTCTCACCTTTGCATTGAGCCTTTGTTTGAAAACTGTTGAAAGATGTTTTTAAATGATTTTACTGGAACTGGATTTAAAAGAGCTGATTTGATTCAAACACTGGTTTTTAAAGCATGTCGTACTTTACGGAATTTTTGTGATATGAACTATACTTGTATCTAGCTCGTCACTACTTCTCATTCTTTATTTAGTGTTGTTACTTGCTAAGTTGGTGTACTCATGTTACTCCCTGCACCTTATGTGCAGATCCAGGCATTTTTGGCCACGGTAGCGATTGTTGATATATTCAGTAGCGGATCATCGGAGATAGCAAGGTAGTTGCCTAGCGATCACAGCCCTGTTTTTATCCTTCCTTATCTTCCCCTTAGTTATATTGGTTTTTCCCGGACTATGCTAGTCTTGATGTTATGAGACAGTTTGTAGTAGTTGCTCATGACTTAGTGACACCCCAATGTCGGGCTATCTTTTCTACATTTTATTTTTATTTTGGTTTGAACTTTTAATGAAGATTCTAGTAAAGTAAAGCTTTGACTTATCTTTTAAATCAAATATCGATGTGTTTTGGAAATTTGTCAGCTTGCCTAGTACCACGATAGGCGCCATCACGATGGGTTAGGTTTTGGGTCATGATATAGAGCTTAGCACATCCTTTCATTCACAGACCGATGGGCAGTCAGAACAGACGGTTCGGATCTTGGAGGATATGCTCAAAGCATGTGTGATTGACTTCGAAAGGAAGTTGGATCGATTCTTGACTTTGGATGATTTTGCATACAATAACATTTATCAGTCCAACATCGATATGGTTCCATTTGAGGCTTTATATGGTCGGCGATGTAGTTCTCCCATTGGATGGTTTGAGCCCGGCGAGGCTGAGTTATATATTACTGATTTGGTGAAGGAAGCCTTGGAAAAGGTAAAGTTGATTCAGGAGCGACTTCGCACCGCACAGTCCAGAAAAAAGAGTTACGCGGATGAGAAGGCGCGTGATTTATCATTTATGGTGGGCGAGAAGGTTCTCTTGAAAGTCTTGCCGATGAAGGGAATCATAAGGTTCGGGAAGAAGTGCAAGTTGAGCCCAAGGTTTATAGGTCCATTTGAGATGTTGAGACGAGTTAGGGAGGTTGCTTATAAGCTTGCTTTCCCTCCCAGTCCATCGGGAGTTCATCCGGTCTTCCACGTGTCTATGCTACGGAGGTATCATTCCGTCAGGTCGCATGTGTTAGACTTCGGCATGGTTCAGCTAGATGAGGGCCTGGGTTATTAGGAGGAGTCAGCTGCCATTGTTCACATGTAGGTACGCCAGTTGAGATCTAAGAAGATTTCTGCGGTAAAAGTTCAGTGGAGAGGCCAACCAGTCGAAGAGGCGAATTGGGAGACCGAGGAGGACATGCAGAGAAGATATCCACACTTATTCGGCACTCTAGGTACGATTCTAGACCCGTTCGATGATGAATATTTGTTTAAAAGGTGGAGAATGTAACGACCCGATCGGTCATTTTTCTTTCTAGATCCTTGTTCCCCTAAATAAGACTCCCCATATGAGCATTTACTATTCTATGACTTGCAGGGATGGTTAGTTCGGGATATGGAAGGGTTCGTGTTGAAATCGGAGCACTTAGTTCTTTAATATTAGCTTTAAATGGTTAAGTTTTACTTGAGTCAACATTTTGAGTAAACAACCTCGGAATCAGGATTTGACGGTCCCAATAGATTCATATGATGATGTTGGACTTGGGCGTATGTTCGGATCGGGTTTTGGATGACCTGAGAGCATTTCAGCACTTAAAATTAAAAGTTTGTGCATTGAAGGTTTTAAAGTTCTTTAAATTTGATTTGGAGTAGGCTTTGGTGTTATCGAGGCCGGTTTGGTATTCCGAGCCCTAGAATAGTTCTATATGGTGATTTAAGACTTGCACGCAAATATTGGTGTCATTTTGAGTAGTTTAAGTATGGTTCAGTACGTTCGGAGCAAGTTGGAAGAACTTGAAGTTCATAAGTTGATTCGATTTGGTTGGGTGTGATTCTTACTTTTGGTGTTGTTTTCCGTGTTTCGAGAGGTCGAGCAAGTCCGTTTTATGATTTCGAACTTGTGGGTATGTTTGGACGGGGCCTCGTGGGCCTTCCCCCAGATACCATTCAGACGATGCGCGGAACACATTTGAACTTGGAGGAAATGACTGAAGCAGCAGAACTTCTGGTGCAATCGCACCTGCCAAAGACCACAGATGTGTCCTAGCATGGGCTGCGTAGTGATCGCAGAAGCAAGGCAGGAACCGCACCTGCGAAAGCGCAGGTGAGAAGCAGGGAAAGTCGCAGTTGTGACACGTACGCAGCAGACGCGATCTCGCTGAAGCGAGCCATTTCCAGCAGATGCGGAAGTAGGCCAGCTGGGGGAGAGCCGCATCTGCGATGCAGTTTCCCCAGAAGCGGCCAATCATCCGCAGAAGCGGAATCGCTGGAGGCAGAAGGGTTCATTTAAGATGGGACTTAGGCCATTTTGGTTCATTTATTTCACTTCTTGGGAGATTTGCGGAGCTTCTTAAAGAGGGGTTTCATGTAGCTATTGAAGGTAAGTAATTTGTATCCAATGTAAGTTAAATACATAGATTATGAGTAGATTTTAACATGTAGAAATCATGGAAATTATGTGTTTAGTTGAAAAACCTAGGTTTTGACAAAATGGGAAGTTAACCACGAAAATGGTTATGGAATTGGGTGAAAATGATATATTTGAGTTCGTAAGGTTATGGGTAACATTATTCTTCGAAAATTTCTGGAATACGGACATGTGGTCTCGTGGGTGAATTTTAGGAATCTTCCAATTTGGATTGGGTAATTACTCCAATAGTTAAATTATGAAGTTTTTAGTATATATTGACTTATTTATATAATATGTGGCTAGTTTCGGGTTATTTGCCACCAAGTTGAGGATTTAGAGCGTATCTGTGGACCGAAAGTGAGCTTGAAAATGAGGTAAGTCTCTTGCCTAACCTTGTAAGATGGAACTCACCCCCTTAGGTATATTTTTGTTGTGAATTACTTTTGTGGGGAGCTACGTACGTACTAGGTGATGAGCGTCCGTGCATTTTTATATTCCAAGAGATGTCCGGGTAGTCTTAGGTTTACATCATATTTTAATTATACTGTCATGTTTGTTATACATATTAACTATCTTGAATAGTGCTAAGACTAGAGATTTTAAAGTTGAAACATCCAAGTTAGATTTCTTATTTTCGGGAAAGAATTGAAGAATATTTAATAACTCTAAGAAATCCATGTCTTCTCGCGTCGCAAGTACTTCCGTGAGCGAGGTAAACTTCTCTATTCTCATGGGACTGACTCGTTCGCCTCGGCAGGTTAATAGATGCATCTATGGTTTGTGTTATTCGAACGTCGGCAGTGCACATAATATATTTTGGGCATCGGGCCGTACGACCTCGGCATAAACCGTGTGTGATAATACTCGGAGCCTAAGTATACTTGATATTATTTTATGTGTAATAACCCGATAGGTTGTTTTGAGCTCTAGCGCGTCATTCAGTGGTTTGAGACCCTGAGCAGCTTCACTTTTGGTATTATGACTTGTACGCATGGTCGGAATTTAATTTTGGGAAGTTCAGATTTGATTTGGAAAGGAAATTCTAATTTCGGAAGCCTTAAGTTGGAGGAATTGACTAAAGTGTGATTTTGAGTAGACGATCACAGAATTGGGATTTGAAGGTTCCAAAAGGTTCGTATGATAATTTTCGACTTAGACGTATGCCCGGAGCGGGTTTTGGATGACCCGGGAGCATTTTAGCGCCTATTATGGAAGTTGGCATTTTTGAAAGAATTTCCTAAATTGGGTTGAGGCAGATTTCAATGTTATTGATGTTCGTTTGCGGTTCTGAGTCTAGGAATAGTTCTGTATGGTGAATCTGGTATTGGGAGCGCGTCCAAAAGTGGATTTGGAGGCCGTAGGTCATTTCGGGGTCATTTGGCGAAAGTTAGAAATTTGAAAGTTTTAGAGAGTTTGACCGGGAGTGGAATTTTGATATCGCAGTCGGATTCTGATTCCAAGAGTTGGAGTAGGTCCGTAATATTAGATGTGACTTGTGTGCAAAATTTGAGGTCAATCGGACATGATTTGATAGTTTTCGGCATCGATTATAGAAGTTGAAGTTTCAAAGTTCACTAAGTTTGAATTGGAGGGTGATTCATATTTTTAGCGTTGTTCGATGTGATTTAAAGGCTCGACTATGTTCGTGATGTGTTTTGGGACGTGTTGGTATATTTGGTTGACGTCCCGAGGGCCTCGGGTGGATTTTGGAAGGTTAACGGATTGAGTTTGTACTTGGATGAAATGCGGAGGTAGCTGATATCTGGTACAATCGCACCTGCGTGAAAAGGGCCGCAGGTGCGAGTTCGCAGGTGCGAAGGAGATGAGGCTGGTCAGCAACCGCAAGTGCGGAACAATTGGGTGGACCTGCGAAGGCGCAAGTGCGAAGTGGGCAATGCAGGAGCGGGTGTTGGGCGCAGGTGCGATGCATGGACCGCAGAAGCGGACGTGCAGATGCGCTACATGGACCACAGAAGGAATGTTGGACTGAGCTTGAACCACACCTGCGATAGAATTTCCGTAGGTGCGGAGCCGCAGAAGCGGCTATTTCACCGCAGGTGCGATGACTGCTGGGCAGTGAGGTTTTATAAAATGGGGTTTTGGTTCATTTTCACTTTATTTCGTCCATGGGAGCCGATTTTGGAGCCCTTTAGGAGTGCCATCTTCGTCAACTATAATGGGGTAAGTGATTTCTTCACATTGTGAGTTAAATACATTATTTTTACATGGATTCAGGCATGAAAATTTGTAGGAATTTGGAATTTTGAAGAAAATCCTAGAAATTGGTATTTTTAGATTTTGATCACGAATCTGGGAATGAAATTAAGAATAAATTATATATTTGAGTTCGTAGTGTTATGGATAGTGTTTGTCTTCAAAAAATTTAGGAATCCTGGCATGTGGACCCGAGGGTTGCTTTATTAATTTTTCTTGCGGAGTTGGTGTTACATCCCGTACTTTAATATTAGGATAAGTCGTAATAATCCATATGAGCTTGAAGAGATTAAGACCGTTCATGAGATTATAAAGGATTTGTCACTATGTTATTATAAGATCCCGTAAGTTTAGCAACCTTGATACCGTTATATACATTTGATATGGTATTTTGAGTGGAATAGTTTTGTAAAACAGTTTGAAAAATATGATTTTATACAATTATTAATATTACTGCTTTCAATTATACTCATAATATGAGAAAGTTTATGAGATTTTCTTTATTGTAAAGATAGAAATTATTTTCTCACGAGAAAAGAAGGATATTTTTTTACCATTTTAAGAATTAATCGTACGAAAATTTATACTCTTTATATGAGATTATGAAAATTAGAAGTTGATAAAATGTATGTATTTTTATATGGATATTTTAATGAAATAATAATGTATGTATTGATTTTATATGGTACCACATGACCATGATAGTAGGGTATATATAAAGTGTGTTAAAAGTGGGTAGTATTTTAAGTAATTTGAGATGATTGGTTAATTAATAATTTTTATGGAATATTAGTTAGTTAATTATAACATTTTGGATAAGTCTTGAGCCCTCCAACGTGGCAGCTATATAGGATTAACTAAATGACTCATAAATCTAGTTAAATAGGTGGCAATATCTAAGAATGTGTGCACCAACTTATCTCTTTTTGTTGAAGAAAGGTTATTAAGAAAGGTTGTACGGCATTTTATGGATTGCTTTTCTTACGGTAAGCACTAGAGTAATTCCTTCTCTGAGGATGTTGTTTATTGGTTTCACTTTAAACTTTGCCTCATGCCTTCATTTACGTGTGGAGTCATCCTTAAGCTCAGTGAATAGCAACAATAAAAGTACAGGAGCAATCATATATTTCCATCTTTGGAGGAGATATAACGCCAATCTATATTGTACTAGCAGCAACGTGAGTGGTATTTTATGGAAGAATAGTGTAATCTTTCTTAAGAATATTATACGAATTTTTCCCTACTCCAGGTATGTTAAGGCTATCCCTTCTTTCCCTTTTCGCATGATCCAAGTAACGATACGTAAACGAAATGCTATTTCATAAGTGTTTCTACTCTTACCTGTTAAGGATGTCCACATTATTCATTCCTGTAAAATGATATTCAAGCATGTTTAAGTATGTTTCTAGTCCCTATTGAGGTATATGATAGAGATGTTAATGTTTATAATATAGTGATACATGTATCTTCATTTACCACCGAGCTACGGTCGGTCGGGTAGTTACCACCGGTTGGACAGTTATGTATCATTATTTACCACTGGTTGGGTAGTCATGCATATTCATTTACCACCGAGCTACGGCCGGTCGGGCAGTCATGCATTTACCCTTGAGCTAAGGCCGGTTGGGCAGTTACACATTTACCACCGAGCTACGGCCGGTCGGGGAGTCATGCATTTACCACCACGCTACAGCCGGTCGGGCCGTTACCACTGATCAGTGTAGTTATGCATCATACTGTGTGTGTGTGTGTGTGTGTGTGTGTGTGTATATATATATATATATATATATATATATATATATATATATATATATATATATATATATATATATATGAGTATAATAAGTATGCATATACGATAGCACTTCAGAGATTCAGGTTGATTCTTATATGTCTTTAATTAATGTTGACTTATTGTTATGTTTCAGTTATGCCTTACATACTTAGTACATTATTCGTACTGGCGTCCTTTTGTTGGGGACGCTGCATTCATGCCTGCAGGTATAGATAATTAGTTTGACGAGCCCTCGTAGTAGACAAGGTTAGCATTCAGCGAAGGATCGGTAAGACTCCACTTTATTCAAAGTACATCCTAGTCTATAATCTTAGAGGCTTTGTAGACAGAGGTTCAATTTGTACAGTATGTCAGAGGGCTTGACGGCCCATATGTATTCATATTTTAAGAAAAATGGTTCAGTGATACAGTGTTGCCCAATTATAGTTATACATTATGCGTTGTGGCCATGTTGGCCCATGATAATTACAGAAGAAAAACAAATGAGTTGCACAGTGGTTCGCTCGGGCCAGCACGACACCTGGTGCCAGCTACGTCTCCCCAGGTTTGGGGCGTGACAGTTGGAAGTTGTTATAATTTGATTAATTATGAATATTAGAGTATATTTTGATTGTGCTGCATCTTATTTGACTAGTTTTGGATAGACGGGCATCAGTTTGAGGTGTTAGAGGGCTTTGGAGCCGGTTATGAAATTTCGGAGCGAGGTAAGTCTCATGTCTAACTCTGTGAGGGGGAAATTACCCCTAGGTGTTGTATATTGATGTGTGCTACTTGTTGTGGGGGCTATGTATGTGCGAGGTAATGAGAACCCGTACGTAGCTACATTCATGTTATTGTCCGGGTAGGCTTAGGTTCACATCATGCTGTAGCTGTATTATTTAAGCACTCTCTCGCCTATTAAATTCCTTTATTTTTACATTATTACTTGAGAGTAGACTTGTTATTGTAGAGACTTCACGAGTTCATGATTAGTCACCGAATAACTTTACTCCTCTTACAGCATGTTTCCATGATTTATATATACTTCAATGAAAGGTTACATTTAAGAAATTACAACTCGCACATTTATTCATGAGTGGGGTCAAGGACCCGTCAAAACTTCTTATTCTAATTGGATCGGGCCATTCGCCTCGGTAGGATTATGTATTTCAATTATATGGGATTGGGCCGATTGCCTCGGCAGGATTTATGTACCACACTCTCAAGGGTGCGGGCCGTTCACCTCGGTAGTTAATTGATGTATCTATGGATCATGTCGTTCGACCCTCGGCAGTGCATAGTTTAACTATTTATGTTGAATTGGGCCGTACGACTCGCATTTCCTATATCATATCCTTATGGAATTGTGTGTAATATTTGACAAGAAGCCGGGGTTTCTGTGAATTTTCCTCTGATTCGAATTATAACAACCTGCTTGGTGAGATCCAGTATACATATATATATGCTCCGGTTGCGGAGGAACTTGCTAATTAAGAGCTAAAGTTTATTGTAAGGAAGATAATTGTACCACATATTTACACTTATTTTTTCATTTATTTACTTTCCCTCGTATTTGCTCAACTCCTTACTGTACTTGATATTATTGGACCACTAGTGAGTGTCGATGTCGACCCCTCATCACTACTTCTCTTGGGTTAGGCTAGATACTTACTGGGTACACCTTGCTTACGTACTCATACTACACTTGCTTCACATTTTTGTGCAGGTTCATATGTGACTAATGGCCTTGTGAGAGCAAAGGCGTGTATGCATGTGGGGACTTACGTGAGCTGCATTTAATATTACGACCCACAGCCAGCAGAGTCTCCTTCAGAGTTATTTATATTTTTCCTCTCTAAGTTGTATTCCGGACAGATGTACTTTATTTTTTACTTCTTAGTTGATGCTCACGCACTTGTGACACCGGGTTTTGAGGTTATTATGGGTTGTTATGTATTGAAATTGTTAAGAATATTATTATTTACACTATGAATTCTATCTCTTATGATTTAATCGAAGGAAACATATGATTTCAAAAATATTAAAATGAGAACCAAATCAAGTATTTATTTTTGGCTTGCATGATGACGGTGTTCGATGCCATCATGACCTTTAATGGATTTTTGGACGTGACAACATGGTATCAGAGCACTAGGTTCACTTAGGTCTCATCAGTCATGGTAGAGTCTTGCGGATCGGTATGGAGACGTCTGTACTTATCTTCGAGAGGCTACAAGACTGTTAAGAGCACTTCCCTTCTCGATTCCTCATCATGCGATTTGACTCCTTTGAGACTTATGCCTTCATTTCCTTCCCATTCAATATTATGCGATGTGAAACGCTTGTTATAAATTTGGAATCGAGGAATTTTAATGGCATTACTGATGTAGCGCAGGATATTTCTCCCTGCATATTCGATTGGGCTGATGTTGTCACCTTGTGGAAGGATGTTCTGTCATCTCAGCTTAGTAGCTGTAATTCAGATAGTTTCGAGGCTATGCACAGGTTGCTATGATGTTCATGAGTTATTATCTCACAGTATTGATGTAATGGTAGAATGCTTGTCTATGTACCGGGGTAGTGAATGACTTGCAAAGAGGATTTCTCAGCGCATGATGTAAGGTTTAGTGTTTAATCCCAGTAAAGGAAAGGTAATCGTACTATGATTGTTCAGGTTCAGGGTTGATGGAGTGATGAGGCTTGATATTTTCCAGCGTAGTAGAGTTCTCAATTGTGATGTGGTGTAATCGCCCTTGTTAAACGCTTTAAGGTTCGCCGGTGTTATGGTTTTCTTCAATTCGCCTTTGGGGCAGGGTATTGTGGAATAGTGTCGGGGAAGCGGCTTTAGAGATGGCGGTGTGCAGTGGTTCAAGATCGAATCGGTATTCCTAGTATTGATGGTTCGAGAAGGATGATCTTTAGAGAGGCTTTAAAGTTGGTAGCGATCTCTTAGTTTAAGTGCTATAGAGACAGATTTTGATTTAAGGCAACAACTGGTCAGCGGAGGATGAGGAAGGCCGTGTGGAAGGTGTCTTGTGGTGGTTACATTTATGGAAGGCCAAGTGTGAGAAGCGGAAGTCGAGTAGTTGCTTAAAGGAGAGTATTTGACTAAAGTGGGAGAGCACCAGAGTATCATATAGGTTATATGGTAGGATATCTACACGCCTTGGAGAAAGTTTAGAGTGACTTGGGATTTATGGTAGACAGTGACTGGGTCTATGGACTAATTTGGAATATTGGCTGCTATACTGAGGAAGGTTGGATACGACAGAAAGGAGTTGCTTGATATGAAGAGGGATGCAACATGACTTCGGATTTGAAATGTATTATTGCACCTTTAGTTGATGTCAATGGGGAGTGAAAAGACCTGTACAACTGGTGAATGAGCACGGGGTCAGGATGGTTTACTGATTTTGTGGTGTTGGCGGAGCCTCTACAAAGAATTCTACTGGCTATCCAGTAAGAGGTCGAATATGTGAATGTGGCTAGTGATTCAGAATGTTCACGAAATGTTTAACAGGATGATTTCGAGAAATTTGGCAGGTCGATTGTGCTGGCTCATGTCTATGAGAAAGGAGGAATGTTGGTGGGTTCCGGGGTTATGTAATTTTAGCTTCAAGCTAAGTAGGAGAGCCCCACCGTCTACGATTGGATTGCATGGTTGCCTACTTGTGAGGTTTCTTGTTATCAGCATATTGGTGAATTATTACGACTAAGGAAAGAAAACGTCAGTGGTAATTTGATCAAAGGATTGGAGGAATATGTGCTATACTTGGGCCTTATTTGTTCATGTTCAGTTTTGAGAAGACTCAGAGTTTCTGCTTCTGGTGGAAGTAATGTACAAGGGAAAAGAATTCAGTAGGGTGCTTCTTTGATAGGATGTTCACGTGCTGGCAAAGCGCTAGAGTTTGGCTTATACTCGGGACCAAGTCTGAGTGAGTGACTCTCAATAGTGGTCCTAGTAGGTTCAAAATTTAAGGTTCGATGCCTAAGGATTTCGAGTCCGTGGTATGGTTAAGTACAGAGTTTTGGTAGCGGATTTTTGAAAAAGTGAACTTGGTATGTTCTATGTTATCGTCGGTCTGTGATGTGGCATTTGAGGAATGGGAGAAAATAACTTCGGATTCATAGAGGGGTTTTCATAATATGTGTACCGGTTGAAGATGTGAATATACTCATAAGGAGGGTAGGAGATGGTTCGTGGGTTTTGGAGACAACGTGGTCTCATTAAATAAGGTCACTCAGGATGAGTGTGGATTTGGGTTCATGATGTTTTGAATGGGGCTATTATTATTCCTAAGGCAAGTCCAGAGTAAATTAGAAGAAGTCAGATTCGGTTAGCTATGGTTGAATTGGCATGATGGTGGCAATGATCAGTTCCTTCAGCATGTTGAGTTATACATGTGATTTGTAGCGGTACATGCGAGGTTTAACGACCACCGTAATTGATTTTATTTGGAGGCATTCGAGTATTATGGCATGTTATGTGTAGATGGATCCAGGAAGAATTATGGTGGTTTAGACCACCACTCAAGGTTTGTATTTTTCCGCGGTTATGGGAATTCAGTCACGTGTGGCAATGGTTCTCCTGAAATAAGTTAAGTGAAAAGTTTATATATGATGAAGTGTGTACCCTATTGGTGGTTCGGGAGTTATGATGAAATTCTTGTACTATTGCGTATCGGTATGTTAGGTGCAGTGAGCGGCACAAGAATTGGAAGTTGAGGATCAAGGTTGCAGTTGTTGTCGACAAGAATGTCACGAGCTCGGATAAGCAGGGAAGAATTCAGATGTTTAGAGTAAGCTGGTGTTGTCCTTAGCGTCACCTGAGATCGGTGTCCTGTGTAAGAGGCTTTGTGTACTGATTTACAGCTTCTTGATTTGCTTTACAACATTAGTGTGACCGGTGGTATGGATGTGCAGACTTGTTACCTGGGGCGGAGGGTCGTGGGAGTGTATCCTACGGGAAGATTGTATAAGTATGACATGTAGTCACTTGATTGGCTAAAGATTTAAAAACGAAGTATGGAGATTGTGGTACTAACGCTAATGTGAGAATTTATGCCTGAAGGGCGCTCAGTTCATTTTGTTGTGGAATGTGGAAGTTTGTTCCGAATTTGACGGTTGTTCTTATGTGTCGTGAATAGGTCATTGTGGGTCCTTGAGAGGATATTTAGCCAAGCATGGTATGATCAGAATCAGTTTGAGGTCTGTGGATGGATCTAAATATGAATGTGGGCTCTATATCAGGCCGGATGTGCTCATCTCAGCATAGCATTATTTTAGGAAGGGTCTTCGGGACTTGAATGTTATTTCTGCCATCAGCTATTTCATATAATACTCTATTGTTCTATGTGGGTTGTGAGATGGTTTGAGTATTCACACTCGTATTGAAATCCTGTATAGTTTGTGGAGTTATTTGAGCAGGATGGCTCTCGAGATGCACGTCATATATCGCACCTTAGTTGTGCTTGAGTTTTATAGCACGTGACGCTACCCGTCTTCCCAGGATTTGTATTATGCACTTGGCATGCTTATGGTTGATATTCGGGCATTTCGTGAGTATAAGCGTTTCAGCTCGATGTGTGTTTTCTTTAGATTATTATGTGTGGATCGGGTGGCATGCCGCCATGGGTATATTGTTGGATCGGGCAGCACGCCGCCACAGATATATTTTTTGGATCAGGTGGCACGCCGCCACGGGTATCATGATTGGATCGAGATGCACGCCGCAACGGGTATCATGGTTGGATCAGGTTGCACGCCGCAACGGTATCACGTGTGGATCAGGTTGCACACCGCAACAGTGTGTTATTGAGTACAATTTCCCATATCTATTATTGTGTGTTCTTCTTCTCATTTCCTGAGGAAGGTTCATAACATCCTTTCGGTTGTTTAAATTAATTGCGTGGGTTGAGTAGTTCTTTCCAGAGTTCGTTCCCTTATGTATCACATTCGAGCTTGTAGCTTGTTGGCACATTGTGGCATTATATGAGACTTTTGGCAGTGTCTGAGGTGGCTTACTGCCTGAGAAGCTTGTACTGGGTGAGATGAGATTATTGGACCTGGGATCAGTGCGATCAGATTTATATGAAGCATACCAAAGAGTAAATATTGTTATTCAGTCCATAATGAGGTAATGGTTCTTGTCGAGAGGAGAGACTCCATAAATTGTGATTCGACAGGTGGTTATGAGTTCTACACATCTTCTCTATCGTGAAAGTATTGCAAGAGTTGGAACAGGACTTATATGAGTCATGAGGTGTGTTGTGAGCATCAAATTCATGGGTTTTCGGCTGTTGTTCTCAGGGGATGTTATTATGGTCATGTGAATTATGCGGTGCATGGTAAGGATTCCACGAAGGTATATGAACATGTATTAATGCATCGTGTAGTGATTAATACGGCGTTCGTATGTTAGAAACAGACCTGGTAGAGGATTTTGGATGTTGGAATTTGGGTCTAAGGCTTATTTAACTAGATAAAAAGGAGGATTTTCAGGTTTGCTCAAGAAAATTTGCTCAACTGGGTTATGGTAGCATGGTAGGTGCACGAGGTGCTAATAAGCGATTTCAGACAACTGTAGAGAAGTTCTTAGCACATTCGTAGAGGAACGTATGTTTAAGTGGGAGAGAATGTAACGACCCGACTGATCGTTTTTAGCTCTAGCGCGTCATTCAGCAGTTTGAGACCCTGAGCAGCTTCACTTCAGGTATTATGACTTGTACTCATGGTCGGAATTTAATTTCGGGAAGTTTGGAGTTGATTTGGAAAGAAAATTCAAATTTCGGAAGCCTTAAGTTGGAGGAATTGACTAAAGTGTGATTTTGATTAGACGGCCTTGAAATCGGGATTTGAAGGTTCCAATAGGTTTGTGTGATGATTTTGAACTTAGGCGTATGCCCGAAGCGGGTTTCGGATGACCCGGGAGTGTTTCAGCGCCTATTATGGAAGATGGCATTTTTGGAAGAATTTCCTAAATTGGGTTGAGGCGTATTTCAACGTTATCAATGTCCGTTTGGGATTCCAAGTCTGGGAATAGATCCGTATGGTGATTCTGGTATTGGCAGCGCGTCCAGAAGTGGATTTGGAGGTCCGTAGGTCATTTCGGGGTCATTTGGCAAAAGTTAGAAATATTAAGTTTTGGAGAGTTTAACCGGGAGTGGACTCTTGATATCTGGGTCCGATTCTGATTCCTGGAGTTGGAGTAAGTCCATAATGTCAAATGTGACTTGTGTACAAAATTTGAGGTCAATCGGACGTGATTTGATAGGTTTCAGCATCGATTGTAGAAGTTGAAGTTTCAAAGTTCACTAAGTTTGAATTGGAGGGTGATTCTTGTTTTTAGCGTTGTTCGATGTGATTTAAAGGCTCGACTAAGTTCGTGATGTGTGTTTGGGATGTGTTGGTATATTTGGTTAAGGTCTTGAGGGCCTCGGGTGGATTTCGGATGGTTAACGGATCGAGTTTGGACTTTGATGAAATGCTAAGGTAGCTGATATCTGGTACAATCGAACCTGTGTGAAAAGTGCCGCACGAGCTCGCAGATGCGAAGGAGAGAAGTCTGGTCAGCAACCGCAAGTGCAGAGCATTTGGGTGCACCTGCAAAGGCGCATATGCGAAGTGGGCAATACATGAGCGGGCAATGGGCACAGGTGCGGCGCATGGACTGCAAAAGCGGACGCGCAGATGCGCTACATGCAGCGCAGATGCGGGAATGTTGGGCTAAGCTTGAACCGCACCTGCGATGGAATTTCCGCAGTTGTGGAGCCGCAAAAACAACTATTCCACCGCAGATGCGATGATCGCTGGGCAGTGAGGTTTTATAAAACGGGGTTTTGGCTCATTTTCACTTCATTTCGTCCATGAAAAACGATTTTGGAGCACTTTTGGAGTGCCATCTTCATCAACTATAATGGGGTCAGTTATTTCTTCACATTGTGAGTTAAATACATGGTTTTTAGATAGATTCAAGCATGAAAATTTGTAGAAATTTGAGATTTTAAAGAAAAACCTAGAAATTGGTATTTCTGGATTTTGGGCATGAAATTGAGAATAAATTATATATTTGAGTTCGTAGTGATTTGGGTAGTGTTTGTCTTCAAAAAGTTTCAAAATCCGGGGACGTGGGCCCGAGTGTTGCTTTATCAATGTTTCGAGCGGAGTTGGAAGTTGTTATAAATTGATTAATTATGAATATTAGAGTATATTTTGATTGGGCTGCATCTTGTTTGACTAGTTTGGGATCGGCGGGCATCAGTTTGAGGTGTTAGAGGGCTTTGGAGCCGGTTATAGAATTTCGGAGCGAGGTAAGTCTCTTGTCTAACTCTGTGAGGAGGGAATTACCCCTAGGTGTTGTATATTGACGTGTGCTACTTGTTGTGGGGGCTACGTACACGCGAGGTGACGAAAATCCGTAGTAGCTATATTCATATTATTGTCCGGGTAGGCTTAGGTTCATATTATGTTGTATCTGTATTATTTGAGCAGTCTTTATCCTATTAAATTCCTCTATTTTTATATTATTATTTGAGACTAGACTTGTTATTGTAGAGACTTCACGAGTTCATGATTAGTCACCGAATAACTTTACTCCTCTTACGGCATGTTTCCGTGATATATATATATACTTCATTGAAAGGTTTTGTTAAAGAAATTATAACTCACACGTTTATTCATGAGTGGGGTCAAGGACCCGTCAAAACTTCTTATTCTAATGGGATCGGGCCGTTCGCCTCGGCAGGATTATGTATTCCACTCTTATGGGATCGGGCCGATCGCCTCGGCAGGATTTATGTACCACACTCTCAAGGGTGCGGGCCGTTCACCTCGGTAGTTAATTGATGCATCTATGGATCATGTCGTTCGACCCTCGGCAGTGCATAGTTTAACTATTTATGTTGAATTGGGCCGTACGACTCGCATTTCCTATATCATATCCTTATGGAATTGTGTGTAATATTTGGCAAGAAGCCGGGGTTTCTGTGAATTTTTCCCTGATTCGAATTATAACAACCTGCTTGGTGAGATCCAGTATACATATATATATGCTCCGGTTGCGGAGGAACTTGCTAATTAAGAACTAAAGTTTATTGTAAGGAAGATAATTGTACCACATATTTTCACTTATTTGTTTCATTTATTTACTTTGCCTCGTATTTGCTCACCTCCTTACTGTACTTGACATTATTGGACCTCTAGTGAGTGTCGATGTCGAACTCTCGTCACTACTTCTCTGGTGTTAGGCTAGATACTTAGTGGGTACACGTTACTTACGTACTCATACTACACTTTCTGCACATTTTTGTGTAGGTACATATGTAACTAGTGGCCTTGTGAGAGCAGAGGCGTGTATGCATGCAGGGACATACGTGAGCTGCATTTAATATTACGACCCGTAGCCAGCAGAGTCTCCTTCAGAGTTATTTGTATTTTTCCTGTCTAAGTTGTATTCTGGAAAGATGTTGTACTTTATTTTTAATTCTTAGTTGATACTCATGCACTTGTGACACCGGATTTTGGGATGATTATGGGTTGTTCAGTATTGAAACTGTTAAGAACATTATTATTTACACTGTGAATTCTATCTCTTACTATTTAATTGAAGGAAAAATCTGATTTCAAAAATATTAAAATGAGAACCAAATCAAGTATTTATTTTTGGTTTGCCTGACAGCGGTGTCCGGTGCCATCACGACCTTTAATGGATTTTAGATCGTGACATTATGGCTCGAGAGGTTATAATCATTTACTAACAGAAATTAACTTGGAATTTACTATTAGTGGAAGAATTATTTGTGCACTGCTTGTTATTGACTTATTATTATTACTTACATAACCTATGCTTATTTAGAATTTTTGTATATTATTTGTTGGCCCATAGGAAGTGTCGATGTCGACCTCTCGTCACTACTTCTTTGTGGTTAGACTAGATACTTACTGGGTACATGTTGTTTATGTCTTCAAGCTACACTTCTGCACTAATCGTGCATGATCTAAGGTAGGTGCATCTGGCAATCGTCCCGACGCGCACCCCTGGTACCCCAAGACTTAGTTGTGAGCTGCTTTCCGAGCCCGTTCTGCAGCACCCGGAGTCTCTCTTTTGTATTTATTTTCTGTCTACTCTTATTTAGACAGTAGTTTAGAGTTTTGTATATTCTACTAGTAGCTCATACACTTGTGACACCATGTATTGAAAAATATACTAGTAGACATTTGATGCTCTTTGTGTATTTATTTCACCATACTTGTTCTTATAATTGATTACACTTTGTTTTATTAAATTTCTCACCCCTTACTTATGTAATATTTAAAAATCAATTATTTTCATAATGTTAAAAAGAATAAATACATGGCTAGTTCATCGTTGGCTTGCTTAACGGTGACGTTGGGCGCCATTACGGCCTTTAGGGGAAATTGGGCCGTGACAGATTTTGTATCCGTCACATGAAATAGGTTAAGCGAAAGTCTAAAGAAAATAATCAATGAATTAAATTGTTAGTAATTTAATTTATTTGATTAGTATCTGAATCTTAACATGGGGAGTTCAATAAGGTTTAATGGAAGAATTTCGAAATTGAACTGAGGAGTGCAGTTATAAATTTTTAGTGGAATAATTCGCAATTTATTATGGTAGTATTAATTCGGATATTTCGAATTAAGTACATAATAGAAAGCCTCGTTAATTTAATATTGTGGTCCCTGTTGTACCCGAATGTATAGTAATTAAATGGAATCATATTTTTGGTGGAAAAGGAAGACCCAACAAGTTTAGGAAAAGGTTTTAAACCCTAAAACATGTGGCTATATACAGAGGTCTTATTCTATAAGGAGTCTATGGTTTTTACTATACGGTTTTCCTAGGAGAAACTGTCCCACACGAGTTCTGCCAATTCCGGTTATCATTTGGGTCACACAGCAGAAGACTGTGGAACTAGAGGATGATCTCGTGGACGGTGTTTGCTCTCACTCGAATGCTCTTTTCTCGATCGCGGTCATACTTTAAGAGATAAGTATCGATTTTATGTTTTGATTAGAATATGTGATTATGTGTTGTCTATATTACATACAAATAATCTTGGCTATTTGCTTCCGCTATTCATTCTTGTTTCCCATCAATTGATATCAGAGCCTGCTTGCATCTACGCAGATATTATGAAATACATTTGAATATATGGGTGGTTATATTCATGTATATATGGGTGGTTATATTCATGTATGTGCTGTTTATCATTCCTTTAACGTAGGAAAGGAATTAATTCAAGATTAATCTGTGGTTTTAAAAGAAATCAGTAGTTGAGAATTCTGGAATCTGGACGATGTCTCTCACAAATTTGTTTATGGCTTAATATGAAGCACTGTTATGGAGGCGGCGGTGAAATTGTCCGTAAAACAAAATTTGGTTGCCTCTTAAATATTTAGTGACGGCGACGGAAATAGAAAGGCGACAGTTTCTCGCAAGGATTAAAAGTGACTTGTGTTTTGCTTCACGTGATATAGCGGCCAGAAAGACTTTGAAAGGACTATTAGGTTGATTTATTTTAAATTGGTTTAAAAGTAATTAAAGGAAGATGGATAACTCTTCTATCAACGTGGGTTTTAGTGTTACTTGCGGTGAATCTTCTTTAATTTGGTAAGAAGTTCCCACTACCCGAAATTTAACTAGTCGTGATGACACCTAACCCAATCCACTAGGTAAGTCAATTAACAACTATCCAAATTAATGAGATTTATTAAGAAAAGAAATATTATTACAACTGTTTCTATACAATAATTTCCCAAGACTGGTAGTACAAATCATGAGCTGCTAAGATTTAGAGTTTACAAAATTATTATGAAATAAATACATCATCTGTCTGAAATGTACATAAACAGTTTTTTCATAAGTCTAGAGCTACTATGAACAAGAGGCAGCTATAACTGGCAGGTACGTCTTCAATGCTAGCTCCCGTCATACACAGCAACATCAGCATCCCAAAATCTGCAAGCAAGGTGCGGAAGTGTAGTATGAGTACGATCGATCCCATGTACTCAATAAGTAACAAACCTAACCTTAGGTTGAAGGTAGTGACGAGTTGGGACAAAGGTCAGAGTCCAACACCAATAACCAGTAACAATGCATAACAATATAATTAAAGTAACACAAGTAATAACTATACGATAAAAATGTTCATCTCGTTCACAGTTCCGAACAATAGTCATTTATTTTTTAAGTATTACAGTAAAACTCAAATCTTTTGCCGAAATCACCGAAAATATGGGTAAGTATGAAAACTGTGATTTTTCTCAAAACTATCAATAACAGATAAGAAATGTTTTTATCAGATAGCATGAGAAAAATACGTCTCTATGCCTACATGTCAATGTATATGAGAAGTCATGAATGACGTTATACCGTACAACATGGGAAAAAATGCATCTTTATGCATGTATGTCAAGTGTGCATGTTAAATGCGATGCCACTCAGTAACAAAAAACATATGTATACTCTTAGAGTATCAATCCACTCAGTCAACCCAGCCACTCAGTCCTCCCAATCACTCAGTCCTCACAGTCACTCCGCGCTCGGCACTCGCACTCAATAGGTACCTGCACCCACTGTGGATGTGCAGACTCCGGAGGGGTATTTCTAGCCCATATAATAAATCAATCATGGTATGAATCAAATAACATGTTACGGCGTGCAGCCCGCTCCCATAAATATCCTCACTGTCAGGCCCTCGGCCTCACTCAGTCATCAATCTCTCCAGTCTCTCGGGCTTATAATATCATGAATATCAGCCCAAAATGATGATATGATGTATCAATAAATAGTAACAGAGACTGAGATATGATATGCCAATGAATGAGTATGACTAAGTATGTAACTGCAATTTAAGCAAACAACTCAACAACAGATATGACCTCAGGGGGTTCCAACAGAATAAGCATATAGCCTAAACATAGATCACAACTCAATTACTCTAGCACATAGAGATTTATGGATACAAATAAGACAAGGTAACTACACAGTACCACATAAATAACTGAGTCACTTCACACGGTGCACGCCCACACGCCCACACGCCCATCACCTAGCATGTGCGTCACCTCATCACCAGACACATAACACGCATATTAAGGGGTTCATACCCTCAGCACCAAGTTTAGAAGTGTTACTTACCTCAAACAAGCCACATCCAATACCGAGCAAGCCAACGATGCTCCAAAATACCATCTCGCGCATACCGACCTTCGAACGGCTCGACACTAGCCAATCCATAAAGGTCGAATCTTTAATCAAAAGCCTAAAACTCAACCCAAAATTCAAACCCGGGCTCGTATCTCAGAACCCGATAAAGCTCACAAAATCATACAACCCATTCAATAACGAGTCCAACCATACTAGTTTCACTCAAATCCGACTCCGAATCGATGTTCAAACCTCAAACTTTCACTTTATGAAACTTTAGACAAAACCAATTACCAAAACCAAAGATAGATTCATAAAATATAATCAAAATCGAGTATAGAGCACTTACCCCAATCCTTGTGATGAAAATTGCTTCAAAACTCACCTCAATCCGAACCCCAAATCTCAAAATATGATAAAAGAACCAAAAACCTCGATTTTAAAGCTTCGGGCGAGCAAATTCCGCATATGCGCTCATATTGTCGCATCTGCGACCTCCGATTCTGCAGAAATAATTCGCTTCTGCGAAGCCCCTCTGAAGACCAGCCTTCCACACCTACGGGAATTTCCCCGCTTCTATGCACTCGCTGGTGCGCTTCACAATACCACTTATGTGCTCAATCTCTATTCTGCGTCGATGGACATCGCATCTGTGCACACGCAGGGGCGCCTCTTCCTCCGCATCTGCGTTGATCTCCAACCAATTCTGCTTGCGCTTCTGCGACTAATTGTCTGCATCTGTAGACTCGCATCTGTGTCCCTTCTTTCGCAGATGCAGAAGCACCAGAACCAGCATACCTACAGTAATGCAACATGAAACGAAGATGATCTGAACCTCGTCTGAAGCTCACCCGGGCCACTAGCGACCCCATCCAAATATGACAACAAGTCCCATGACATAATACGGACCTATTCAAGGCCTCAAATCATGCATAACAATATCGAAACGACAAATCGTACCTTGAAGAACACTTAAATGAACTTTGAACATTCAATTTTCAAAACTCACGCTGAAACATATCAAATCAACCTGGAATGAACCCAAATTTCGTACACAAGTCCCAAATAACATAACGAAGCTATTCCAATTCCTGGAACCTCATTCCGAATCTAATATCCTCAAAGTCAATTCTCAGTCAAACTCATGAATTTTTCAAACCTTTAAATTTCAAACTTTCGCCAATTGGTTCCGAATCCTTATAGAAATATCCAAATGAAAATCCAAAATCACCATCCGGACCTAGCGGAACCATCAATACTCCAATCTGAGGTCAAATACTAAAAGTCAAACTTGGTTTAATCTTCTAACTTAAAGCTTAAATCATGAAATTCATTCTTCACAATCGATTGCGAATAACCTGAAAACCAAAACCGACGATTCACACAAGTCCTAATACATCATACAGAGCTACTCAGACCCTCAAACTACCGAGCGAAGTGCAAATGCTCAAAACGACCGGTCATGTCGTTATATTCTCCCCCACTTAAACATACGTTCATCCTCGAACGTGCCAAGAGTTGTTCCTAAGCCTTCAAACCGCCGTGTAACCTTACCATGCACATATCCGGGGGTGATCCCATGTTACCCTACTCCATATACGCCTGACGACACAACCTGACTGAAGATCCTTAATTCAACCTTAGCACATAAACCAAGGGATCACAACCCCTCGTAGCATAGAAGGGTAACTCATAAAGCATCTCAGAACACGAATAAGCTCAACTCTAACTGAATGGCACACCCCTCAACAACAGCAATGTTGAGTCAACTAATCCGACCCGGTGTAGAATACACATCCTCATTGGGCCAATCAATGGACCCCAAATCAACTCTGGTCACCCATAAATAGATAAATAACCATCCTAAAGTCCACAATGACCTAACTGTAACACATACTACCATCTAGATAGATTTGGCCCTATTTTCACAGTCCACAACCACGAAACATTCTGCTTCTGAGAACTCCCAGCTTCCAAATTCATAGAACACATGATTCACCACCTCTGATCTCAACTCCACCGCCCGAATGTTTAACATGTCACTCCTACACGATAATCTCATGAGGAATACTTTGATAATCCTTCGTGCCACATAGCTAAATTGGAATAGCAGTAGTCAATCAACCAGGCGAGTACCGCAATACCAATGAAGCATTCGTAAGTCAAACCTCAGTGCGTCTTATGAGATGTGCACCCTTCTCGGGAAATACCAAGAAGTTATAACATTAATCTAAACATCGAAAACAGTCCATGTTGTCTAAGAAGTTATAATCTCCCATTCAAAATTGACCCACGACCTTGCACATGCAAATCTCAATCCCACATAACACACCATATCTATCATGCCATCACAGGAAAATTACGAGAATCTGATAATTAACTCTGAGTCACAAGTAGAATACATACCTGGTCAGTCGAAAATCGTCCATTTTACCTCACCTAGGAGAAAATCCCAATACGCAGCATGTTCCTCACGCCAGTAGGAAATATCCACCTCGAACTGTGATAGAAATCATCGAGAACTCTTTGGAATCCATTTGCACATAACCAAGCTATCAGAAATAAATCTCTCTAACTCAACCAAGCCACGCAAGTCGCCAAACCCAAGATTATTTCCATAAAACACCTGTAGAGGCTCACCGCATTATAAGTACCCAAAGAACTGATCATATCCATTACTATGTTGATCCAACCCACTACCAAGTTGTCCTATTTCTCCGAGTTCCTTCTAAATTACCCTCAAGTTGACACTTATCCTTGTCAAAACACCATGATCCTTAACAAAAACTCACCCCACGAGATCCTAGCATAGAACCACACCACCCTAAGGCCCACAAGCCGTTGTATTTACTCTCAAGAAACCTAAAAGTACCACAATCGAGACACCCACTCTGAAGAGTCCTTATGTGACTCTAAAGTTGTTTCCTTCACCTTCCTGATACTGAAATGTATAATCCATAATGATATAGAAGTAAGTGAGTCCCAACACCATCCAATGTAAATCTCAAGTTCTAGCCATATACAAATCCGAAAAACTCTCAATTGCTACATATAAATCTTGGACCTATTAGAACCTTCTCGAGAGTCATCTACTCAGCTCATATCGTAATTGCACCACCCATATAGGCCAAATGACTTGTACCCCTTTAGCACGATGACACCCAAAGAAGTAACCCCACCTTAACACAACCAAGCAAATTCCTACTCCATGCATATTGCATCCTTCACGAACAACCACTCAATCATTCTATGATTAATATATACCCATAGAGTGTAATACAACCCGTATCTAGAAATTTCCTTACTCAAGTCATCCTTGATCTCAACCTCTACAAGTCATAGTTGATTCATAAGTATACCTCAAACCGAAACCAATACAACACATAACCGTGTAATCAGCTCGTCGATAGTAGACTCTCCCACTTGGATCAAAGCCATGGAATAAAACATCTGATAACTTACAATAACTATACCCCATTACTGCCATAATACCGTAGTGAGATTAAACTAAATCCTTCATAAGCTCATGTAACACAAACCATCTAATACCTCAAATCATCTACAAATCTCACATTCATCCTCGTGACGGTCAGGCCATTAATTACAACCGATCCAAACTAAAATCGCACAAATATAACCCATTGGTAGAAAAGAAAGCCTCCACACAACATCACAAAAATCACACATACGTAGATTACCTCACAGGTTATAACCCACTTGCTTAGCCTCAAACTGACATCTCTTTATACCTTTTACAGCCACAACTACTACGCAATCACTTAATCTTTCTAAGTCTGAACTCACCAACAATGCATGAGAACTTAATTCGTTCCACTGTTAAACAACATGAAAGATCCTCCAATACACTCATAACTCGAGACTATACGTCACATCAAGACAGAAATCAAGCACCCAATAGTCCTTTTTACATCTCAAGCAAACTCTTCTCGTCACATTCAATACATCTGAACACATCCCGTAGAAACGTCATACTCATCATATAGCCATCCAACCACTAATTGAGCCATAAATTCCACTCATAAGGACACTACCAGACATATAAGTCCAAAAACATATACTCACACAACTAAAATCCCCGTGCTTAAGCTACCTAGACTGGCCTATCATCAGCATACAGAAATCACATCTCGCACCTCATCTATGAAATCACAAGCCGTCGACGCACAACTGATACTAAGCGCTCACATGCGCATACAAGTACATGGAAGGAATTCAAAGAGTTATGCTTCAGCTGAATCAATGTCGCACGATAAGGAAAGAAAGATGAGAAGTTTATCCTAGATACCATGTAGCCTCTCGAAGATAGGTATGGACGTTATCATGCCGATCTGCAAGACTCTACTAGACATATGCTCATGAGTTATAGAACCTATGAACCTAGAGCTCTGATACCAACTTGTCACGACCCAAAATATGACTAGTCGTAATGGCGGCTAACCCAACCTACTAGGTAAGCCAATTAACAACTATCCAAATTAATGAGATTTATTAAGAAAAGAAATGATAATACAAATGCTTCTATACAAAATTTCCCAAGGACTGGTAGTACAAATCATATGCTGCTAAAATTTAGAGTTTATAAAACTATTATGAAATAAATACATCATCTGTCCGAAATGTACATAAATAGATTTTTCATAAGTCTAGAGCTACAATGTACAAGAGGTAGCTATAACTGTAACACAGGCACGTCTTGAATGCTAGCTCTTGTCATACACATCAACATCATCATCCCAAAATCTGCACGCAAGGTGCATAAGTGTAGTTTGAGTACAACCGACCCCATGTACTCAATAAGTAACAATCCTAACCTTAGGTTGAAAGTAGTGCCGAGATGGGACAAAGGTTAGAGTCCAACACCAATAACCATTAATAGTGCATAACAATATAATGAAAGTAACACAAGTAATAACTCTACGATAAAAATTCTCATCTCGTTCATAGTTCCGAAAAATAGTCATTTACTTTTCAAGTATTATAGCAAAACTCAAATCTTTTGCCGAAATCACCGAAAATATGAGTATGTCTGAAAACTGTGATTCTTCTCAAAACTTTTAACAACGGATAAGAAATTTCTTTATCAGATGGCATGAGTAAAGTACGTGGCTATGCCTACATGTCAATGTGTATGACATGAATGACGTGATATCATACAACATGGGGAAAATGCATCTCTTTGCTTGTATGTCAAGTGTGCATGTCAAATTGTCACTCTGTCCTCCCAATCACTCAGTCCTCACAGTCACTCAGTCCTCCCAATCGCTTAGTCCTCCCAATCGCTCAGTCCTCCCAATCACTCAGTCCTCACAGTCACTCAGTGCTCACAATCGCTCGGAACTCGCACTCGCACTCAATAGGTACCTGCGCCCACTGTGGATGTTGAAACTCTGGAGGGGAATTTCTAACCCAAGCGCTATAATGAGCCACTCATGACATGAATCAAATAACATGTTGCGGTGAGCAACCCGCTCCCATAAATATCCTTATAATCAGGCCCTCGGCCACACCGAGTCATCAATCTGTAACGACCCGACTTGTTATTTTAAGAATTTACGTTCTGTTCGGTGGCTTAAGGTCTCGAGCAGCTTTGTAATGTGTATTATGACTTGTGAGCGTGGTCAAGTTTGGTTTTCGGATGATTCACGATTTAATTGAAAGAATAATTCTTGTTTTGGAAGCTTAAGTTGGAATAATTGGCCGGATGGTGAATTATGTGTAAACGACCCCGAAATAGAGTTTTGATGATATCAATAGCTCCGTATGGTAATTTTAGACTTAGAAGTGTGTCCGGAAAGTTTTTTGGAATCTAATTGACCTCAAAATTTCAATACGGACTTCCAATTGACCTCAAAATCGGACTTACGAGCGTGTCCGTGATTGGGGAGTTGACTTTCTGATATGGAGTCGGAATTCAGTTCTGAAAATTTGTATAGGTCTGTTATATCATTTATGACTTGCGTGCAAAATTTGAGGTCAATTGGACGTGATTTGATAGGTTTCGGCATTTAATGTAGAAGTTGGAATTTTTTAGTTTCATTAAGCTTGAATTGGGGTATGATTTGTGGTTCTAGCATTGTTTGATATAATTTAAAGTTTCAACTAAGTTCCTATGATGTTATAGGACTTGTTGGTATGATTTAACGGGTTTCGAGGGGCTCGAGTGTATTTTTGGATCATTAGTTGAGAGACTAGTAAAGTTATGAAATTTGAGAGTTTGACCATGGACAATATCAGGTCAAGACGGCCTCCTTTCAGTGTTTTGAGTATGCGAGCAGGTTCGTAACATGTTTTATGATTGAAATTCATATATGGTTTGTGTCCGGGAGGTTCCCGATGAGTTTCAGGGTGGTTTCAGATCATTTCGGAGAAGATTGAGTTTGTTGGTTTCTGGTGAGGTACTATTCATTTGCAATTGCGAACCATTTATGGAAATTGAAAAAAGCTGTTCATTCTTAATTGCGAACCATTTATGGCAATTGCAAAAACACTGTTCATTCACAATTGCGAACTATTTATCGCTATTGCGAAAACACTATTCATGGGAGGTACTTTTCATACACAAATGCGAAGTTTTTGTTCGCAAATGCGAACCTGGGCAGAAACTTAAGAATTGAAAATATGTCATTTCTTCATTTTCGATTGGGATTTTTGGAGCTCGGTGTTTGGGCGATTTTGAGGATTTCTTCACGACTTCGACTGGGGTAAGTTTTCTATATCCTAAAGTGATTATATTTCATGAATCTATGGTTATATTCATCATTTAATTCAGATTTAAATGGAAGAAATCAAGATTTTTGAAAAAAATTCTAAAAACGAAAATTCCAGATTTGGAGGACGGTTTGTTGTTGGAATTGGATAAAATTGGTATGGTTGAACTCGTATCGGAATAGGTGTTCGGATTTCGTAAAAATTTTATCGGGTTTTGAGAGGCGGGCCCCACATTGACTTTCGTTGACTTTTTAGAATAAATTTTTAAGTCGACGTATTATTATCCGGAATTATTTCCGATGCATTTTAATGAAGTTGTACAGTTAATTTGGATAGATTTGAGCTGTCCGGAGGTCAATTCAAGCAAGAATGAGATTTTAGAATATCGGAATAACTTCAAAAAGGTAAGTATCTTGTCTAACCTTGAGTGGGAGAATTACCCCTTAGGTATCGAGTCTTATATGCCATTTGTGAAATGTGAAAAGCTGTGTACGCGAGGTGACGAGTACGTACTCGGGCTTATATGTACAAATTTTATTGGGTTAAAGTCTTAGGCATTATTGTTTAGTAAATTGAATAATTGTTGGCATTTATTAAATCATCTATTTGCCATGCCTCAATCCTTGTTTGTTGAATTTGTTTTTATATGACAATTTGATGTGATTGTTACTTGAATATTTATGTAAATTCCGTGAGTTTGGTGATTTGATATTTCCTGGAAATAATTATATTATGGATTTTCCATCTGCAAATAATTAATGAAATAAGTTTAAACCGAGGCGTTATATAATTATCAAAAATTTGGATTAATGAAGGTGTTGCCCTATACTGAGTATTTTCCATCTCTGTTGTTATTTTGAGGTGTTATACACATTGTGTGGAGCCTTGGGCTATTTGTTGTAAAATTAATTGATTTTGTTATATCTTTGGAGTTGGTTGTGGCCATTGGGCAAATTGTGATATGAATTGATTTTGTTATGTTGCCTTGATAATATTCCGTGTAAATTATTGTGTTATTTGAGTTATTATTTTTGAGGATATAAGGATGGCATTTCATTGTTGATATTATGTGTGTATAAGGGTGGAATTTCATTGTTGTTATGTGTGTTGGGATATTGTCTTGGCGGAGCGATAAGGGTGGCTATAAGAGCGATAAGGGTGGCTATAGGCGAGATAAGGGTGGCTATAGGAAAGATAAGGGTAGCTATTGATATTGTCAGGACGGAGGGATAAGGGAGGCTATTATAGGAGTGATAAGGCTGTCTATAGGAGAGATAAGGGTAGCTATTGTCAGAGATGATATGTGATGATGTGGAGTTATTGTGTTGGTAATTTTCATGTGATGTTGGGGTATTCCTTGTGTTTATTTTTATATCTTGTGCAACTTGTCTTGTTGTTTTGGTAAACTTGATAATAGCCTAATTTATGTTGAAATTGTGAGCATGTGGCTATTGTCGGGCAGGTAATGTTATATGGGATTGGGTTGCACGCCGCAACGGATATGAAACGTGGGCACGAGGTGCCGGAAAAAATATGATGGTTTTATTATTGGCACGTGAACTGTCCGTGCAGCTGTGATATGAAAAGTGGGCACGAGTTGCCGGAAAAATATGATGATTTAATTATGGGCACGAAGTGGTGTGGAAATATGAAAGTGGCCTGAGACCCATGTTTACGAAAAATATGAAAATGGGCTGAGACCCGTATCTTTATAATTATGAAATGGGGTGTCACGTGGTGACTTTTAATTGAAAGAATTATATTCAAAATATTTATTTAAGGAAATTATAATTGAAAGAGATTTATTGAAAGAATTATATTTGAAGGATATTTATTTGTGAAAATTATATTTGAAAGAGATTTATTGATAGAATTATATGTGAAAGATATTTATTTGAAGGACTTGATTTAATTGGGTGTACTTGTATTTATTATTTGTAGAGCGATATTAATGGTGTTCTTGTTGCCCTGTTGTGCATATCACTGGTTGAATTGTGTTGCCCTTATTGTTATTTGTTTCCTATTATTTTGTATACTATATTGCACATGTTATAAGACTAGTGAGTTTCTTGACTGTATCTCGTCACTACTCCACTGAGGTTTGTCTTGATACTTACTGGGTACCGACCGTGGTGTGCTCATACTACACTTCTACAAATATTTGTGCGGAGTAAGGTATTGTAGATATCGGACTCGGACAAAGTTAAAAGGTGATCTCAAGGACTTAAGGTAGAGCTGTTTGATCGTCGCAGTCCCTTTGAGTCCTTCTATTTCTATTGTACCATTAATTTCTTATTCGAACAGTATTGAATATTTGGTCCTCGTGATCATTTTATGTATTCAGTTAGAGTTCGTGACTCAATATTACCAGTCTATGGAAGTTTTTATATCTGATTCCGCTTTTGATTTCGACACTTGTATAAAATTATATGTTTAAAAAAAATGGCTTGAAATGTAATTGTAATCGGCTTACCTAGTCTTAGAGACTAAGTGCCATCACGACGCTTGTGGTGGGATTTTGGGTCGTGACACAATCTCTCTAATCTCTTTGGCTCACAATGTCATGAATACCAGCCCAAAATGATGATATGATGATATGATGTATCAATAAATAGCAATATAGACTAAGATATGATATGCTAATGAATGAGTATGACTGAGTATGTAACTGCAATTTAAGCAAATAACTCAACAACAGATATGACCTCAGGGGATCCCAACAAAATAAGCATATAGCTTAAAGATAGATTCTAACATGGATCATAGCTCAATTACTCTAGCACGTAGAGATTTTACGGATACAAATAAGATTAGGTAACTACACAGTTCCACAGAAATAACCGAGTCACAATTCACACGGTGCACGCCTACACGCCCGTCACCTAGCATGTGTGTCACCTAAACACCAAACATATAATACGCATACTCAGGAGTTCATACCCTCAGCACCAAGTTTAGAAGTGTTACTTACTTCCAACAAGCCACATCCAATGCCGAGCAAGCCAGCGATGCTCCGAAAATACCATCTCACGCGTACCGACCCCCGAAAGGCTCAAAACTAGCAAAAAGTAACTCAAATACATCAAATAATTCCAAAAATAACAAACTCAATCGATAAAGGTCGAATCATTAATCAAAAGCCCATAATTCAACCCAAAAGTCAAACCCGGCCCCGCACTTCAGAACCCGACAAAACTCACAAAATCTGACAATCCATTCAATTAGGAGTCCAACCATTCTAGTTTCACTCAAATCCGACTCCGAATCGATATTCAAAACTCAAAGTTTCACTCTATGAATCTTTAGACAAAAACCACCAATTATCTCTTTAAATTCATAATCCAATTACCAAAAACGAAGATAGATTCACGAAATATAATCAAAACCGAATATAGAACACTTATCCCAATCCTTGCGATGAAAATTACTTCAAAACGCGCCTCAATCCGAACCCCAAAATCTCAAAATATGATAAAGAACCAAAAACCTCGATTTTATAGCTTCTGCCCAGCAAATTCCGCATATGCGCTCATATTGTCGCATCTGCGACCTCCGGTTCTGCGGAAATATTTTGCTTCTGCGAAGCCCCTCTGAAGACCAGCCTTCCGCACCTATGGGAATTTTTCCGCTTCTGCACACTCGCAGGTGCACTTTATAATACCACTTCTGCGCTCAATCTCGCTTCTGCGCCCATGGACATCGCATCTACGCACACGCAGGTGCGCCTCTTCCTCCGCATCTGCATTGATCTCCAGCCAAGTCAACTCTCGGTCAAACTCATGAATTTTTCAAACCTTCAAATTTCCAACTTTCGCCAATTAGTGTTGAATCCTTATAGAAATATCCAAATGCAAATCCGGGCATACGTCACCATCCATACCTAACGGAACCATCAAAACTCCAATCCAAGGTCAAATACTAAAAGTCAAACTTGGTCAACTCTTCCAACTTAAAGCTTAAATTATGAAATCCATTCTTCCCAATCGATTCCGAATAACCAGAAAACCAAAACCGACGATTCATACAAGTCATAATACATCATACGGAGTTACTCATGCCCTCAAACTATCGAGCAAAGTACAAATGGTCAAAACGACTGATCGGATCGTTACAGAAGTATCTTCCCTTTTAATTCAAAAGTACCTGTTTGCAAATTCGATTATGTGAACAGTTCTATGCGAAATTATTTATGAATCCCGTATCTGCATATACGTTTTAGCTTGTGGGAAAAATATTAAATATCCCAAAGACGAGATTTTCTTCATTTTTCACCATCTTCGCATTAGAGCTCGACCTACAGGCGATTTTGAAGAGATGTTTTATCCCCATTTCAAATGTTAGTATACTTTAACTCGTTTACTTCCATTTTCATCAACACCCATTGATTTCTACCCTTAATTTGTGCTCTTTCATGGTAGAAAATTAGGGATTTGTGTAGAATTGGGGGGTTTTGTAAAATTTAGATTTATACCTCAAATTGAGGTCAGATTTCGAAACTAATCACATAATCGGACTCGGGAGTGAATGGGTAATTGGGTTTTAGTCCGACTCTCGAGTTTTGACCAAGCGAGCCTGGGGTTGATTTTTGTTGACTTTTAGGAAAACTATAAAGATCTTAACTTTATCTATTGTAATTGATTTCCCTAGAATTATGGGTTGATATTAAGTCGATTTTGGTTAGATTTGATTGGTTTGGAGGTGAATTTTAGAGGAAAGGCCCAGGTTGAGCTTTGATTTGCTTGCGGAGCGAGGTACGTGTTGGGTCTAACCTTTATATAAGGGAATTAGGAAACCTTGAACTATATGTTATGTAAATTACATGTGTAACGACGTATATGCGAGGTGATGTGTGAATATATGCCATCAAAATAATTGTTTTCATGTTTTTCCGTATTTCATTAATTATCTTACTACATGTCTTAACTGTTGCATGCTTTAATTGCTTTCTATGTCGTAACTTGTCTTGTCATTTATTTACTCTTGTATTGAAACGTTTGTTTCATCCATGATTCCATGATTAATTGCTACTTGCCTTAAAGGTCTTAATTATACACTTTAACTGTCATATATTTTGCTTGTCTTGTTGCTTTGTATTAATTGTAGCATTCCATGATTTGGTACGGGGTTCCTTTATTGCTTTTCTTTCATATTCTTTAATCGTAGATATTCTTGTGAATTGAGTTGTTGGATTCATTAGATTTATTGAATTTATTTGTGGATTGGGTTGCACACCACAATGGTTGTGATATGGTGGAATAAGACAGGATTTGATATTGATATGGTGGGATCGGGTTGCGTGCCGCAACGGAGTTTACATGTTATTCTTGATATTGATATGGTGAATTTAGGATGGATTGTGTTTGTACGGTGGAATCGGGTTACGCGCCGCAACATATTGTGTGTGTTGTACTCATTGTTGTGTTGTGTTAGCTTTCAATATTTTCATGAGATTCTGATGACTGATATTTCTGGATTTATTGATTTCGAGGATTGATCTTGTTTTCATTAGTTAACTGATTTCCTGTTATTTCTTGTTGTCCTATCATGTTATTATTATTATACTGCGTATAGATTATTTTAAGTGACCCACCTTAGCCTCGTCACTACTTCGTCGAGGTTGGGCTCGGGACTTACAAAGTACATGGGGTCGGTTGTACTCATACTACACTCTATACTTCTTGTGCAGATTTTGGAGTCGGTCCTAGCGGCGGTCAGTAGATTGCTCGTATTCGGTGCCTAACGAAGATTTGAGGTAAAGCTACATAGTGTTCGCAGCCCTGAAGTCCCCCTCTACATTTCTCTAGCTGTTTATTTTGTTTCAGATAGTTATACTTTCATTCAGACTTTTATTTGCAGTACTCTAGTCACTCGTGTACTTGTGACACCAGTTCTGGGATTGTATCTGAATATCGCTGTTAATTTAGTTTACTCACTCTACTTCAGTTTATTCTGTTTCTTGGTTATCATTTAATTTGAATATTAAAAATAGCTAAAAATTATTCTAGCATTAGCTTGCCTAGCAAGTGAAATGTTAAGCGTCATCACGGCCCCGGGGTGGAAATTCCGGTTCATGACATTTCGCTCCGACAGATATTCGAACTTGTGACCTTCAACCCCACTTTGAACCCTTTTTGTCGTTGCTCGGCAGTTTCTACTTGTATGAAGTGGGTTCATGTTTTATAATATAATTTGCTTACATGATATTCTGAAGAAGTTAACAGGTGAAAATAATTAATTTTTTCGACAAAGCGGGTTTAACTGAACATACACACCAACTAAAAAAAGAATTAGTCACAGATTTTTTGTTAATTTGTCACTAAATAGCTTGTAGCAAATAAGATTGTTTTATAATACATTACTAAGGCATCATTTAAGATTAAGACGTTTGAATCTGAATTCATATCTGAACATCAAGATGTGTATTAAGATTAAGACAGCTGAATCTAAATACACATCTGAATATTAAGATGTGATTTAAGATCTGAATACTAATTTATTAAAACCGTTTATTTTTTAAACATCTCAATATATAGAATATATCTTTATTTAAAAATTAATAAACGTAAATTCAAATGAAATACTAATTAATCTAATATTCTATCAATAAATTAATATATGTGACGGCTAACAGAAGTGCTTGTGAGTGCCGACTAGAGGCAGTGGTGGTTGATGGTGGTGGTTCTCGGTAGTATCTAGTGGTGATTGGTAGCGATAGTGATTATGGTTGAGGATCTATATATATAAGGCAAACTCTATTTTTTTTATCTCTATATATAATATTTTGAATCCCCTTGACCTAGCCCAAAAGCATAGCTTAGTGGTCAAGGGGGTTCAAAACCTATGTGAGGTCATTGATTCAATCCTTATGTTACAACCTATATTTGCGTACGTTAAATCACGCTGTAAGTTAGTCGACGTAAATCCGAGAAGAGATTATCTTTGAGATGATAAGAATTTAATCCTATTGGTCTTAAATGATACAAGGGTGTATAAGAGTGGTTAACTAGTATTATAAGTTAAACAAATCAAGGATGTTGTAATCCGTATTTTCGGGTAAACCTATAGGTGATTAATATTCCCAAGAAGTCAAAATGTTAAGGTATTTGAATCATATCATATCTGTATCATAAGTCTTGAAGTTAAGCGAGTTATAAAACAAAAGTCGACAAAAGTTGTCGCAACTTACGTTCATATTTTTACTTAAACTTTAGGTCAAATGTTACTAAGCTTTTCTACCAATTTAAATGGAATTACGGGGTGATATACCCATCAAATTGAATATCTATGAGTCTAGTTTCCAACGTATTAAACCGTTTGTCGATACGATCTCGGAGTAGAGAGATATTTATGTTTTCGCGAGACTGTACCAAGCAGCTCTCTATGGGGCCCACATAGACAGTTGAGACATATGGATATATATAACACACCTCAACCCCGTTTTAAGTCATTCTTTTTTAGTATATTCCTACCTTAGAACACTAAAAATACTCTCTCATGGTTCTCTCATGATCTAAGACCAAAACAAAGAGCAAACAACACAAATCAAGTGTCGGGAATCCCGTGGCGCTAGTAAGTTTCATGTTCTTCTTGTTATTGCTGATTTTTGTGTTGTTACAGCTCGTGTGCGAGGTTGTTTTAGGTGGTTTATGTTCTTTAAAATACTCCCTCAAGTTTTTAATATCAACCCTAGGTTATTTCAAGTCTTCTAAAGTGATTCTAGTGCCGAAAACTCCTAATTGATTGCTAGTTTCGCTTCCTTGTTCTTGTGGCAGCATTGGAGGGATATTTCGTGATCAATTAAGTTAAAATTGGAGTTGTTCTTTCTGTTTAAAGGTAAGGAACTTCTTACCCTACATGTATTTAAGATTATCCAAGTTACGGCTAAGTCGTTGAAGCTAGAACTTGTGAGATATATATCTAAAGGCTTGTTAGTAATGTTGTTGGTTAGTGGACTATTTTGTGAGGCTCAATATGATTATTATTGATGTTGTTTGGGATGTTTGGTGGTTGTTTTAACTTGTGGGAAGTCATATAAATAGGGGAGGTGCTTTCCGTTTCATCATAAAATAGGTTGCGGTCGATACATAATAGTTACGACGCTTAAACGATAACGATAGTGTCATTTGTCTTATTGTAGACTAAGGAGTCGTGACATTTGCATAGCTTGAGGTTGGGAAGTATATACAAGGCATGTGAGGCTAGCCATTTCTTTCTTTTGCATGACTCTGATTGTACATAATGTAATGAACGAGTTTTCAAAGATACTCCACTCTTAGAAGCTAGCAGTACATACATTGTTTCCCTTCTTATGGAAAGATTTATGTTGATGTTACTTCTCGTATTCTTATGTTATCAATGTTGTTGGTACTTCCTAATTCTTATAAGATTCTTGATGAATAGTTAATCCTAATAACGTGTACGGAGGATACTGACCTTACGTCACTCCAAAAGGTTCAAAATGTGATTCCAATGAGTTCAGCACGCATCATATATATGTATCTATTTTATTCATCCAAGCCGCAATATAGTCGGCCGGGTACAATACCTATTGTGCAAACACTAATCAGTTGGGTTTTACCGAGTTTCACGTGGCCAGGTATGATTCTACCGAGCCTTATAAAGGCCGGGTAAATTTTTACAGAGCCTATTACGGCCGAGTACGATATGATGATGATAATGCCCACAGAGGTGTATGTTTTAAAAGTTATATATATATATATATATATATATATATATATATATATATATATATGTATGTGTGTGTGTGTGTGTGTGTATCATGCATTTTATGTCAGTAGCCCTCAGAGGTACCCAGATATTATAGGTTGTATATTCTTTATCCATGTTTATATTATTGTTCTTACTTATGCTTTCCTGCCTTACATACTTAGTACTTTTTTCGTACTAATGTCCTTTTTATTTGTGGACGCTGCATGTCATGCTGCAGGTCCTAATAGACAGGTAGGCGAAGCTCCCCCGCCATAGTAGGCTACCCAGTTCAGCGGTTATTAGCGAGATCCCTTCTCCGAACTTGCCGTGGTCTTGGTATGCATTTTTGTTATAGACATTATGGGTATGTCGGGGCCCTGTTCCGGCAATGTTGCAGCACTTATGTTCCTTTAGAGGCTCATAGACAGGTGCCGACTCATGTATAGTTTGAATTGCCTTGTCGACTGATTTTTGTTGTATAGTCTCTCATGGCAGCTTTTCAGCTCGTACCTAATACATAACTTCATGACAGCCTTGTCGGCCCATGTTATATATGTTCATGCCATTATCTGTCATTGTTGATTGTTTAGGATTCATGTCTACCATTTATATTGATCTCGTCAGCCCGGGTGCCAGTCATGGCCCTCGAGTTTGGATCATGACAAACTTGGTATCAGAGCAAGTCTGTCCTAGGGGTTGTCTATGAGACGTATCTAGTAGAGTCTTGATTATGGATGTGTAGAGCGCCACATTTATAATCAGGAAGCTACATGAAATTTAGGGTTGTTACCTTCTTCCTGAATCTAGATCATGCGTAGAGGTTAGTCGTAACTATTTGACTCTAATATTCATCTTGTTTTGTTTCAGGGATGCCTTCGAATAGAAAGCAAGCGATTAGTAGACGGCTTGATACAGCTGCGGGAGAGGCTACCAGTCAGGTGCCTCTAGCTAGAGCAGGCCAAAGTGAGGCTCAAAGTGAGATGCCGTCTCATAACGCATCTACTCTGTATCCTCCAGAGGATATTAGGAGGAACCCAGAACCTCCAGTTCCACCATCTGGCACTACAGACCAAGATATGCGGAGTGCGGTGCAGTTGTTGACTAGCTTGGTAGCTGCTCAGGCTCAGAGGCAGAATATCGGTGCTGCTGATAAACCGGTTAGTGCGAGAGTTCGTGATTTTATTAATCTAGACCCTCCAGTTTTTACCGGATCAGACCCAAAGGAGGACCCGTAGACTTTTATTGATCAGGTTCATCTTACACTGCGGGTTATGCATGCTAGTGATACAGAAGCAGTAGAGTTGGCTTCTTATCAGTTACGGGATATAGAGGTTTTCTGGTATGATATTTGGGAGAGATCCAGGGGTCCGAACGCTCCTCCGGCTGTGTAAAAGGAATTTTTTGAGGCCTTTCTTCATCATTACTTACCAGTTGAGATACGACGAGCTAGAGCTGATAAGTTCTTGAACCTTCAACAGGGTAATATAAGTATGCGAGAGTATAGTATGCAGTTTGATTCTTTAGCAAGGTATGCTCCCCATATGGTGGCCGAGAGTGATAGGGTGCACCTTTTTGTGAACGGGTTGGGACCACATCTGATAAATGAGTGCACAACAGCCTCCTTGGTAGAGGGCATGCATATTTCCTGTATTCAGGCTTATGCCCAGACATTAGAGGATCGTAAGCACCATCAAGAGGCAAATAGGAAGCAGGATAGGGGCCAGCATAAGAGGGTGAGATTTGCAAGGTATTCTGATGACTTCAGATATAGTATCAGGCCCCAGTCTTCGAGAAATTCGTCGCCACCTGTAGCTAGTGCTCCTCCACAGTTTTCGAGGCCTCGGTATGATCGATTTACCTATTCTGGTTCAGGTCAAAGTTCGCGGGCATCAGGCTCACAATATCATAGGGATACTAGTCAGACGAGACCCCCAACACCTCATTGTGATAAGTGCAGAAAGGCCCATTTTGGACTATGCAGTCGAGATTCCGATGCATGCTATTCTTACGGATAGTCTGGCCATATGATGCGGGATTGTCTTAAAAGAGGAGGTGATGGTATAGCTCAGCCGACTGGATTTGTGTCTGGTTCTTCCTCATCAGTTCGACCTCCATCATGGGGTTTTTAGTAGTCGACATGTCGTGGTAGAGGTAGAGGTAGAGGTACAGTGCCGAGTTTGAGTGGTACCCAAAATCAAACCTATGCTGTAGTAGGTCGACAGTATCTCGAGTCATCTCCGGATGTTGTTATAGGTATATTGTCCATGTTTTCTTATGATGTATATGCGTTGAATTATCTGGGATCTACATTATCATATGTTACACCTTTTGTGGCTAATACATTTGGCGTTGAACCTGAATTGATAAGTAAACCACTTGTGGTATCTACTCCGATAGAATATTTTGTGATTGCTAGAAGGGTATATAGAGGTTGCACCGTGATGCCTTGTAGTCATCAAACCTTGGAAAATTTATTTGAGTTAGAAATGATTGATTTCGATGTGATAATGGGAATGGACTGGTTAGCCTCATGCTATGCAAATGTTGATTGTCATATGAATATGGTTAGGTTTCAGTTTCCTGGTGAACCCATCATCGAATGGAAGGGGAACATTGCTACACTAAAAGGTAGGTTTATTTCTTATCTTAAGGCAAGGAAGATGATCTCAAAAGGTTGCATTTATCATCTCGTTCGCGTTAGGGATGCGGAGGTGAAGCCGCCTACTCTACAATTAATCCCCGTGGTGAATGAATTTCTAGATGTTTTCCCAGATGAACTACTAGGCCTTCCTCCTGAAAGGGAGATTGAGTTTAGCATTGATGTGTTGCCTGACACTCAACCGATATCTTTCCCTCAATACATGATGGCCCCGATAGAGTTGCGAGAGTTAAAGGCGCAGTTGAAGGACTTGGCGGATAAGGGCTTCATTAGGCCTAGAACTTTACCTTGGGATGCGCCAGTCTTGTTCGTGCGGAAGAAAAATGGGTCATTAAGGATGTGCATCGCTTATCGATAGTTGAATAAGTTTACTATAAAGAACAAGTATCCACTTCCAAGGATTGATGACCTATTTGACAAACTCCAGGGTGCAAAGTATTTCTCCAAGATTGACTTACATTCAGGGTATCATCAGGTGATGGTTAAGAAGAAGCATATTCCAAAGACGGCCTTTCGGACAAGATATGGGCATTTTGAGTCCTTGGTGATGTCGTTCGGGCTAACAAATGTCCCGACAGCTTTTATGGATCTCATGAATAGTGTATTCAAGACCTATCTTGATATGTTCGTGATCGTATTCATTGATGACATTATGGTGTATGCTCGTTCAGAGGCGGAACATGTGGGCCACTTGCGGATAGTATTACAGACCCTTCAGGATCGTAAGTTATATGCTAAGCTCTCCAAATGTGAATTCTAGCTAAAATCAGTAGCATTCCTTGGCCATGTGATATCTGACGAGGGTATTAGTGTCGACACTCAGAAGATCGATGCAGTGAAGAATTGGCCGAGACCTACAACACCGTCAGAAATTCGCTGCTTATTGGGGCTAGCAGGATATTATAGGCGGTTTGTAGAAGGGTTTTCCTCTATATCAGCACCATTGACTAAGTTAACACATAAAGCTACCAAGTTCCAGTAGTCTGACGCTTGTGAATGTAGTTTTTAGGAGCTAAAGAATCAATTGACATCCGCGCCAGTGCTCACTCTCCCAGAAGGAACAAAAGGTTATGTGGTATATTGTGATGCCTCAAGTATAGGTTTGGGGTGCGTATTGATGCAACGTGGGAAGGTGATTGCTTATGTATCAAGACAAGTGAAGAAGTATGAAAAGAATTACCCGACTCATGATTTGGAATTGGCTGCAGTAATATATGCTTTGAAGATATGGCGGCACTACTTATACGGCATCCATGTTGACATCTACACAGATCACAAGAGTTTACAATACATCTTTAAGCAGAAAGAGTTGAATTTGAGGCAGCGTAAGTGGCTTGAATTACTAAAAGATTACGATGTCGAGATATTGTACCATCCCGGTAAATCCAATGTTATGGAAGACGCTCTCAGTCGTAAGTCAATGGGAAGCTTAGTACATATTGGGGCAGGTAGACAAGGGTGGACTAAAGAGCTTTATCATCTAGCCAATATGAGAATAAGATTGTTAGACTTTGATGAAAGAGGTGTTACTGTACAAAATACATCACAATCATCTTTGGTAGCCGAGGTAAAAGCACGGCAATATGAAGATCCTACCTTAGTACGATTAAGATAGAGCATTCAGCAGTGTAAAATTACTGCTTTCAAGATCGGAGGAAATGGGCACTAAGATACCAGGGCCGATTATGTGTGCCTAATGTGACAGGGTTATGAGAGAAAATTATGATTGAGATTCATCAGTCCCGATATTCCATCTATCCCGGCTCAACAAAGATGTATCATGACGTTAAGGAGCAGTATTGGTGGGATAACATGAAGATGTCTATTGCAGAATTTGTAGCCCAGTGTCCTAATTGTCAACAAGTAAAGATCGAGCATCAGAAACCCGATAGATTGATTCAGAATATAGAGATTCCGACCTGGAAATGGGAGGTGATTAATATGGACTTCATTATTGGATTACCTCGCTCTTATCATAAGTTTGACTCCATCTGGGTGATAGTTCATCGACTTACAAAATGTGCCCATTTTCTGCCAATTAAGACAACTTACACGGCTGAAGATTATGCGAAGTTGTATATCAAGGAGATTGTTAGGCTTCATGGTATGCCAGTATCTATTATATCAGACCGAGGAGATCAATTTACGGCTAACTTTTGGAGGTATTTTCAGAAAGGTTTAGGCACACAAGTGAATCTCAGCACTGCATTCTATCCGCAGACTGATGGAAAAGCTAAAGTACCATTCAGACATTTGAAGATATGCTACGAGCACGTGTTCTAGATTTCAAGGGGAATTGGGATGGCCATCTGGAACTCATAGAATTCGCCTACAATAATAGCTACCATTCCAGTATTAAAATGGACCCGTACGAGGCACTGTACGGGAGGAGATGTAGATCACCAGTTGGATGGTTCGAAGTAGGTAAGACAGAATTATATGGTCCAGATTTGATTCACCAAGCCATTGAGCAGGTGAAAGTGATACAAGAGCGACTGAGGACGGCACAAGGCAGGCAAAAGTCTTATTCCGATGTCCGACGTCGTGATCTGGAATTTGAGGTTGGTGATTGGGTTTTCCTAAGGATTTTGCTGATGAAGGGTGTTATGCGTTTTGGGAAGAAGGGTAGGCTGAGTCCGCGGTATATCGAGCCATACAAAATTCTTCGATGAATTGGACAGGTTGCTTATGAGTTAGAATTGCCATCCGAATTGGAATTTGTTCACCCGGTATTCCATGTATCTATGTTGAGGAAATGTATTAGAGACCCTTCTCGGGTCGTCCCTATCAAAGATGTACAAGTTATAGAGGATCTATCATATGAAGAAGTGCCAGTGGCTTTATTAGATCGACAAGTCCGCAAGCTGATAACAAAGGATGTAGCTTCCATCAAAGTATTGTGGAGGAACCAGAATACAGAAGAAATGACATGGGAAGCAAAAGAGGAGATGAAATCTAAATAACCTTACATGTTCTAAATTGAATATATGAGGATGTCGGGGGAATACAGGATGCAATAGAAGGTGAAACGGCTCTATGAGGTAAGCAATAGCTTGAGAATACTCTTTCTTAATACAAAATGGTGATATGCATATAATGTACATATCTTTAATGCTTTGTATAGCCTTGTAAGGCCATAGGTTGGGTTTAACTGGTTGCAAGTTTGGCTAGTGTCCATTTTATAGGGAAAACTCATCCGAAAATTTTTGTTGGAATCCACAATGAGTTAGACTCCCCATAAACCCTTACATTCGAGGACGAATATTCCTAAGGGGGGAGGGTGTTACAACCCATATTCGCGTGTGTTAGATCACGCCGTAAGTTAGTCGACGTACATCCGACAAGAGATTATCTTTAAATTGATAATAATTTAATCTTATTGGTCTTAAACGATACAAGGGTGTATAAGAGTGGTTAACAATTATTAGAAGTTAAACGAATCAAGGATGCTGTAACCCGTATTTTCGGGTAAAACTAGAGGTGATTAATATTCCCAAGAGGTTGTATTTTAAGGTATTTGAATCATATAATATCCGTATCATAATTTTTGAAGTCAAGCGAGTTATGAAACAAAAGTCGACAAAAGTTGTCGCAACTTACGTTCATAATTTTACTTAAACTTTAGGTCTAACGTTACTAAGCTTTTATCATAATTTAAATGGAATTATGGGGCGATCTACCCACAAAATTGAAGATCTATGGGTCTAGTTTCCAACGCAATAAACCGTTCGTCGATACGATCTCGGAGTAGAGAGATATTCGTATTTTCGCGATACTGCGCCAAACAGCTCTCTATGGGGCCCACATAGGTAGTTGAGACATATGGACATATATAACATGCCTCAACCCCGTTTTAAGTCATTCCTTTTTAGTATATTCAGACCTTAGAACCTAGAAATACTCTCTCAAGGTTCTCTCATGATCCAAGACCAAAACAAAGGGCAAACAAAACAAATCAAGTATCGGGAATCCCATGGCGCTAGTAAGTTTTTTGTTCTTCTTGTTGTTGCTGATTTTTGTGTTGTTCCAGCTCGTGTGGGAGGTTGTTTTTAGTGGTTTATGTTCTTTAAAATACTCCCTCAAGTTTTTAATATCAACCCTAGGTTATTTCAAGTCTTCTAAAGTGATTCTAGTGCCAAAAAAACCTAATTGATTGCTAGTTTCGCTTCCTTATTCTTGTGGCAGCATTGGAGGGATATTTCGTGGTCAATTAAGGTCAAATTGGAGTTGTTCTTTCTGCTTAAAGGTAAGGAACCTCTTACCCTACATGTATTTAATATTATCCAAGTTACAACTAAGTCGTTTGTGATGACCCAAAAGGTCATCTTATGTTTTAGAACTCGAATCTACGCTCTTAAGCCTTAAAAATCTCATTTTTACCCTTCTCGATTTTCGTGTGCAGTCAGGAAGGTTTCCGGAAAACTTTTATGTTGAAAATTGATGACAATAAGAATGTATGCCTTAAAAGTTGATTTTAGTTGACTTCGGTCAACATCTTTGGAAAACAGGGCCGAATCCATGTTTTGATGGTCCCTTTGGGTCCGTATCGAATTATGGGACTTGGACGTATGCGCGGAATCGAATTCGTAGGTCCCTAGCTCAAGTTAAGAATTTTTGATGAAAATTAAAAGTCTGGAAATTATTTATTTTTAAGAATTGATTAATGTTTGGAATTTTTAGTACCGGGTCCGTATTTTGGTTTCGGAGCCCGGTAAAGGTTCATTATGATATTTAAGACTTGTTTGTGAAATTTGGTTAGAAACGGAATTGATTTGACATGATTCGGACCTTCGGTTGAGAAAATTATAACTTTAAAGTGTTCTTGAGAATTTCATTTGATTTGGTGCTAAATTTAGAGTTCTAGGTATTATTTTGGCAATTTGATCGTGCCAGCAGGTCCGTATGATATTTTTAGACTTGTGTGCATGTTTGGTTTGGAGCTCCGAAGGCTTGGGTGAGTTTCGGATAGGCTACGGGATGTTTTGGACTTTGGAAATCTGTTTTTTTTCTACAGAGTCTGGGTTCTGGCATGTCCTTCTTCGCGTTCGCGAAGGTCCTCTTGCGAACGCGAAGAGTAAACTGATGAGGCAGGGATTTCTTCTTCGCGAACGCGAAGCGATGGGGGTTTACCCTTCGCGAACGCGACAAGCCCATCGCGAACGCGTAGTGTTAGGCACTGGGGAGGAGTCAGCCTTTTCTTCATCGTGAACGCAAACACTGTCTCACGAACGTGAAGACCAGGGAAGGGTAGACCTACGCAAACACGAGCACTGTCTCGCGAACGCGAAGGCTTGGCAGCCTATACTCTTCTCGAACGCGACAGTGCTCTCGCAAATGCGACAAACACTGTCGCCCAGCACTTAACTGAATCCAAACACGGGATTTAGCCAAAAATTTATTTTTCTCAAAAACCAAACGGTGTGAGGCGACTTTTCAAGAGTCATTTCTTTCCCAATGTATTGGTAAGTGATTCCAAACCATTTTCTTTCAATTACCCATTACATTTCTTGAATTTTCAACCTAAAATCTAGAGTTTTTATGGTAGAATTAGAGGTTAGGGTAGAAACTAGGTGTTTCGGGAATTTGGGGATTTAGACCTCAATTTGAGGTCGAATTCCAAAACCAATTATATATTCGGACTCAGGGATGAATGGGTAAATGGATTTTGGTCCGAACCTCGGGTTTTGACAAAGCGGTCCCGGGGTCGATTATTCGACTTTTGGAGGAAAATTTGAGAAATTTAATTTATGTAATATAATTGATTCCTTTAGCAATATTTGATATTATTGAGTCATTTTTGAATAGATACAAGTGGTTTGGAGGTGAATTCCAAAGGAAAAGCTGTGATTGAGAATTAAGTGGCCTTCGGAGAGAGGTAAGTATTGTGTCTAACCCTGACTTGAGGGAATTAGGAACCTTAGATTAATTGCTAAGTGAAATTCATGTGAGCGGTGTATATGTGAGGTGACGAGTACTATGCGCCGCCAATTTACCTGTTTCTTTTTCACGTTTCTTCCGTTTTCTTATATTGTCTCTTCCTATGCCTAATTGCTACATGTTTATACTAGTGTTGTTAAATTGATCGTCATTATCATGTTTACGGATTTTCTGTTGGTAATCGAGTATTTATTTAAAAGTTGAGATTTATATTGTGGAACCAAATGTTGAAGTAAGGTTTGTGCTTGTTATTCTATCTCTCTATTGTTATTTATGAATTGCATTATGGTAAGGGAGAGTGTTAATGCACGAAGGGTGATGCCGTGCCATGATATGAGTGTTAATGCACGAAGGGTGATGCCGTGCCATATTGTGAGTGCTAAAGCACGAAGGGTGATGCCGTACCATATTGTAAGTGTAAAAGCACGAAGGATGATGTCGTGCCATGATATGAGAATTAATGCAAGAAGGGTGATGCCGTTCCGTTTCTATTAATTTTATGGTGAGATTAAGAGTAAAAGCACGAAGGGCGATACCGTGTATTTTTCCTTACTGTATTCACTATTCCTGTTGATTCATGGTATATTGACTGCTCCGGTAATCATTCTGTTGTAGTTCTTTATCTTGTATTCCCCTCAGTATGTTCCCCTCCCGACATTTGCTGTTTAGTTCTTCATTTCTATTATTTGTATATACACTGTTAAATTGTACATGTTCATATGTAGGTGACTTGTCTTAGCCTCGTCACTACTTCGTCGAGGTTAGGCTCCACACTTACCAGTACATGGGGTCAGTTGTACTGATACTGCACTCTATACTTTCTATGTATATTTTGATACCGGCTCGGGTTGATCGAGATTTTGCTATTGGTCCGCTGTCCGAAGACTCAAGGTAGATCTGTCGGCGTTCATAGGCCTTGAAGTCCCCGTCTATCTTTTCTGTTCTACTATTTCTTTCATTCAGACAGTTGTATATATTTCAAACTATTACTTGTAGTAAATTCTAGAATGCTCGTGAATTGTGACACCAGATCCAAGTGGTAGTAATTAATACAGTTTTATGATATTCTGCACTTATTATATTTCATCTTAGTTAATTATTGTTAATTACTGAATGGGAATAAGGAATTGGTTTAATGATTCTCTAACGTTGGCTTGCCTAGCAAGTGAAATGTTAGGCTCCATCACGGTCCCGTCGGTGGAAAATTTTGGGTCGTGACAAGTTGGTATCAGAGGACTAGGTCGACTAGGTCTCACGATTCACGAGCAAGCTTAGTAGAGTCTGGAGGATCGGTAGAGACGTCTGTGCTTATATTCCAGAGGCTATGAAGTTTAGGAACAAGTTTCACTTCTATTCTTCTGTATCGTGCAACTATGCTTTCTCAATGCTGGTTGAACTCTTCTACTCTTATTCTCTCGTAGATGGCAAAAACACGTACCGCTTCCTCAGCTGAGCAGCAGCCAGAGCCTCCAGTGGCAGATCCTATGCGAGGCAGAGGTCGAGGCTGAGGCCGTGCTAGAGGCCGATTTAGGGGTAGGGCTCAGCCTAGAGCCCGAGCAGCAGCCCCAGTAGTGGAGCCTCAGATAGAGCTTGACGAGGAGGTTCCAGCCCAGACTGTTCCTGCCGAACCAACTCAGGTTTCAGAGGGGTTCATTGCTACCCCAGTACTTCAGGATGCTTTGGTCCATTTGGTGGGCCTTATGGAGAGTGTGGCCCAGACTAGCACATTTCCCATGGCACCAGCAGTCTCTCGGGCTAGAGGAGAAGCCCAGACTCCCACCACTCCCGCTGCAGAGCAGATAGCTCCCCAGTATCAGGCTCCGGCAGCTCAGTCAGTCGGATTAGTTCAGCCGGTTATTGCGGCACAGGTCAGAGATGGGCCAGCTATGTCTTCTAAGGCTTTATGGAGATTGGACAGGTTTACCAAGCTCTTTCCTGTTCACTTCAGTGGTGCTCCTTCAGGATCTTGACAGTTGTCACGAGGTTCTACGGATCATGGGTATAGTGGAGACCAATAGGGTCGATTTTGCTGCATTTCAGATGAATGGTTCCGCCAAGAAATGGTGGAGAGATTACTTGTTGACCAGACCAATTGGGTCGCCTTCTCTTACTTGGGACCAGTTCTCTCAGCTCTTCATAGAGAAGTTTCTGCCTATCACATTAAGAGAGGAGCGTCACCGTCAGTTTGAGCGTCTCCAATAGGGCAGTATGACTGTTACTCAGTATGAGACCCATTTTGTGGATTTGGACCGTCATGCCATTCTTCTACTTCGCACCGAGAGAGAGAGGGTGAGGAGGTTTATTGATGAACTTGCTCAGCCTATCAGATTGCAGATGGCTAAGGAGACTAGGAGTGATATTTCTTTTCAGGTGGCTGCTAATATCGCTAGACGAGTCGAAATGGTTCTTACTCAGGGAGGTCAGGGGTCTGACAAGAGACCTTGTCATTCCAGTGAGTTTAGCGGTGCCACATCTAGAGGCAGGAGTACTTTTGGTATAGGCCTCCTCCCAGGCCGTTTCATTCAGCGCTCCAGGCATCCCACGGTGCCTCAGGTGGTCATGGCCCTCAGATGCATTATTCTGACCAGCTAGCCTACAGTGCACCACCAGCTCCTATTAGTGCACCTCCACTCCAGAGTTATCAGGGTGGTTATTCAGGTCGACAGGGTCAATTTCAGGGTCAGCAGTCACAACAGCCAAGGTTATGTTATATTTATGGTGATCTGAGACACATTGCTAGATTATGACCTCGAGTAACGGGCAGCTCACATCATCAGAGTTTTCGTGCCATGGTTCCGGCACCAGTTGCTGAACCACCTGCTCAGCCAGCCAGAGGCAAGGGTCAGGCAGCCAGAGGTAGAGACTAGACTGTTAGAGGTGGAGGTCAGGCCGTTAGAGGTGGAGACCAGCCAGTTATAGGCCATTCCAGGGACGTAGTTCAGGGTGGTAGGGCCCATCCCCGGTGTTATGCTTACCCAGTCGGGCCTGAGGCTAAGTCATCTGATGCTGTTATCACATGTACTATTTCAGTTTGCAGTAGAGATGCTTCAGTTCTATTTGATCTGGGATCTACTTAGTCCTATGTGTCATCCTATTTTGCTTCCTTTTTAGTTGTGCCCCGTGATTCTTTGAGTGCTCCTGTGTAAGTGTCCACACCTGTGGGAGATGCTATTATTGGAGATCGTGTTTATCATTCGTGTGTGGTCACCATTGGTAGTCTTGAGACTCGTGTAGATCTTCTACTTCTCGACATGGTTGATTTTGATGTCATACTGGGTATGGATTAGCTGTCACCTTATCATGCTATATTAGATTGTCACGCCAAGATGGTGACCTTAGCCTTGCAGGGGTTGCCTCGATTAGAGTGGAGAGGGAATCTTGGCCATTCTGCCAGCAGGGTTATCTCTTATGTGTAGGCTCGACATATGGTCGAGAAGGGGTGTCTAGCTTATTTGGCTTATGTCTAAGATTCTAGTGCGGAGGTTCCTTCCATGGATTTGGTGCCGGTTTTTTGTGAGTTTCCAGAGGTGTTTCCTGCAGACCTGCCGGGGATGCCATCCGAAAGGGATATTGATTTCTGTATTGATTTGGATCAAGGCACTCAGCCCATTTCCATTCCGCCATACCGCATGGCCCCGCCAGATTTGAAAGAATTGAAGGAGCAATTGCAAGATTTGCTTAATAAGGGCTTCATTAGACCTAGTGTCTCGCCCTGGGGTGCACCCGTGTTGTTTGTGAAGAAGAAAGATGGATGGATGAGGATGTGTATAGATTATCGGCAGTTGAACAAAGTCACCATCAAGAACAAATATCCATTGCCGAGGATTAATGATTTATTTGATCAGCTTCAGGGTGCCAAGGTGTTTTCAAAGATTGATTTGAGATTTGGCTACCATTAGTTGAGGATTAGGGAATCCGATGTTCCTAAGAGAGCTTTTCAGACTCGGTAAGGGCATTATGAGTTTCTAGTGATGTCATTTGGGTTGACAAATGCCCCATCAACATTCATGGATTTGATGAACCGGGTGTTCAAACCCTACTTGGATTCCTTTGTGGTTGTGTTTATTGATGATATCTTGATCTACTTCCACAGTCGAGAGGAGCATGAGTAGCACCTTCGGATCATTTTTCAGACTCTGAAAGACAACCAGTTATATGCTAAGTTCTCAAAATGCGAGTTTTGGTTGAGTTCAGTTGCTTTCTTGGGTCACGTTGCATCAACAGAGGGTATCCAGGTGGATCCTAAGAAGATTGAGGCAGTCAAGAACTGGCCTAGACCCACATCAGCTACAGAGATCCGTAGTTTCCTGGGTTTGGCGGGCTATTACAGTCGATTTGTGGAGGGGTTTTCATCCATAGCAGCCTCGTTGACCAGATTGACCCAGAAGGGTGCTTCGTTCAGGTGGTCATACGAGTATGAAATGAACTTTTAGAAGCTCAAGACTGCTTTGACCACGGCACCGGTATTGGTGTTACCCACAGGTTCAGGATCTTATATAGTATATTGTGACGCATCTCGTATTAGTCTGGGTGCGGTATTGATGCAAGGTGGCAAGATTATTTCATATGCTTCACGGCAGCTGAAGGTTCACGAGAAGAATTACCATATTCATGATCTAGAGCTGGCAGCCATTGTTCATGCGCTGAAGATTTGGAGGCACTATCTTTACGGCGTGCCATGTGAGGTATTCACTGATCATCGGAGCTTGCAGTATTTTTTCAAGAAGAAGGAACTCAATTTGAGGCAGAGAAGATGGCTAGAGCTATTGAAAGACTATCATATCACCATATTGTATCATCCTGGGAAGGCCAATGTAATGGCCGATTCTTTGAGTAGAAAGTCAGTTAGTATTGGTAGCCTTGCATATATTCCAGTTGGTGAGAGACCACTTGCATTGGATGTTCGGGCCTTGGCCAACTAGTTTGTGAGGTTAGATGTTTCTGAGTCCAGCCGTGTTCTAGCTTGTACAGTTGCTCGGTCTTCTTTGTTTGAGCGCATCATAGATCGGCAGGATGACGATCCTCATTTACTTTTCCTTAGAGACACAGTGCGGTACGGTGGTGCCAAGCAGGTTACTGTTGGAGATGACGGAGTTTTGAGGATGCATGGTCGTATTTGTGTGCCTAATATGGATGGACTTTATGAGTTGATCCTTGAGGAGTCCCACAGTTCCCGGTATTCTATTCATCCGGGCGCTGCCAAGATGTATCAGGACTTGAGGCAACATTATTGGTGGAGGCGAATGAAGAAGGACATAGTTGCCTATGTAGCTCGGCGCCTAAATTGCCAGCAGGTAAAGTGTGAGCATCAGAGACCTGGTGGTTTACTTCAGAGGTTAGATATTCCTAAGTGGAAGTGGGAGCGTATCACTATGAATTTTGTTGTTGGACTCTCACGGACTCAGAGGAAGTTCGATGTAGTTTGGGTCATTATGGACAGGCTGACTAAGTCAGTGCACTTCATTCCTGTGGCAGTTACCTATTCCTCGGAGCAGTAAGCAGAGATTTATATTCGGGAGATCGTCTGTCTTCACGGTGTGCTTGTGTCCATCATTTCTGATCGAGGTACGCAGTTTACCTCGCACTTTTGGAGGGCATCTCAGCGTGAGTTGGGTACGCGGGTTGAGTTGAGCACAGCATTTCATCCTCAGACGGACGGGCAGTCCAAGCGTACTATTCAGATCTTGGAGGATATGCTCCGCGCTTGTGTTATAGACTTCATAGGATCGTGGGATCAGTTCTTTCCCCTTGCAGAGTTCGCCTACAACAACAGCTACCAGTCGAGCATTCAGATGGCTCCCTATGAGGCATTATATGGTTGGCGGTGTCGGTCGCCAGTTGGGTGGTTCGAACCGGGAGAGGCTCGGTTGTTGGGCACAGACTTAGTATAGGATGCCTTGGATAAGGTCAAGATTATTCAGGATCTACTTCACACAGCTCAGTCCAGGCAGAAGAGTTATGCCTACCATAGAGTTCGTGAGGTTGCATTCATGGTCGGAGAGAGAGTGTTACTTCGGGTATCACCCATGAAGGGTGTAATAAGGTTCCGAAAGAAGGGCAAGTTGAGCCCTAGGTATATCGGACCTTTTGAGATTCTGGAGAGAGTGGGAGAGGTGTCTTACAGGCTTGTGTTGCCACCTAGTTTAGCATCTATTCATCCGGTATTCCATATGTCCATGCTTCGAAAGTATTACGACGATCCGTCCCATGTGTTAGATTTCAGCTCTATCCAATTGGACAAGGATTTAACTTACGAGGAGGAGCCGGTGGCAATTCTAGCCCGGCAAGTTCGCCAGTTGAGATCAAAGAATTACCCTCCAGTTCGAGTGCAATGGAGAGGTCAGCCTATTGAGGCAGCTACTTGGGAGTCCGAGTCCGATATGCGGAGTAGATATCCCCACCTTTTCACCAGCCCAGTTACTTTTCTATGTCCGTTCGAGGACGAATGGTTGTTTTAGAGGTGCAGAATGTGATGACCCAAAAGGTCATCTTTTATTTTAGAACTCTAATCTACGCTCTTAAGCCTTAAAAATCTTATTTTTACCTTTCTCGATTTGCGTGCACAGTCCTGGCACATTTCCGGAAAGCTTTTATGTTGAAAATTGATGACAATAATAATTTATGCCTTAAAAGTTAATTTTAGTTGACTTCGGTCAACATCTTTGGTAAACGGTCCTGGATCCGTGTTTTGACGTTCCCGGTGGGTCCGTATCGAATTATGGGACTTGGGCGTATGCCCAAAATTGAATTCGGAGGTCCGTATCGAATTATGGGACTTGGGCGTATGCCCGGAATTGAATTCGGAGGTCCCTAGCTCAAGTTATGAATTTTTGATGAAAATTAAAAGTCTGAAAATTATTTGTTTTTAAGAATTGATTGATGTTTGGCATTGTTAGTATCGGGTTTGTATTTTGGTTCCGGAGCCCGGTACAGGTTCATTATGATATTTAAGACTTGTCTGTGAAACTTGGTGAGAAACGGAGTTGATTTGACGTGATTCGGACATTCGGTTGAGAAAATAGTAACTTTAAAGTTTTCTTGAGAATTTTATTTGATTTGGTGCGAAATTTAGAGTTATAGGTGTTATTTTGGCGATTTGATCGTGCGAGCAGGTCTGTATGATGTTTTTAGACTTGTGTGCATGTTTTGTTTGGAGCTCCGAGGGCTCGGGTGAGTTTCGGATAGGCCACGAGATGTTTTGGACTTTGGAAATCTAGTTTTTTTCTGCAGAGTCTGGGTTCTGGTATGTCCTTCTTCGCGTTCGCGAAGGTGCTCTCGCGAACGCGAAGAGTAAACTGATGAGGCATGGATTTTTTCTTCGCGAATGCGAAGGCTTGGTCGCGAACGCGAAGCGATGAGGGTGTTACCCTTCGCGAACGCGACAAGCCCATCGCGAACGCGTAGTGTTAGGCACTGGGGGGGGGGTCAGCCTTTTCTTCATCGCGAACACGAACACTATCTCGCGAATGCGAAGACCAGGGAAGGGTAGCCTACGTGAACGCGAGCATTGTCTCGCGAACGTGAAGGCTTGGCAGCCTATACTCTTACTGAACATGACAGTGCTCTCGCGAACGCGATGAACACTGTCGCCCAGCACTTAATAGAATCCAAACACGGGATTTAGCCAAAAATTCATTTTTCTCAAAAACCAAACGGTGTGAGGCGATTTTTCAAGAGTCATTTCTTCCCCAAAGTGTTGGTAAGTGATTCTAAACCATTTTCTTTCAATTACCCATTCCATTTCTTGAATTTTCAACTTAAAATCTAGAGTTTTCATGGAAGAATTAGGGGTTAGGGTAGAAACTAGAGATTTCGGAAATTTGGGGGTTTAGACCTCAATTTGATGTCGGATTCCAAAACCAATTATATATTAGGACTTGGGGATGAATGGGTAAATAGATTTTGGTCCGAACCTCGGGTTTTGACGAAGCGGGTCCGGGGTCGATTTTTCGACTTTTTGGAGGAAAATTTGGAAAATTTAATTTATGCAATATAATTGATTCCTTTAGCAATATTTGATATTATTGAGTCATTTTTGAATAGATACGAGTGGTTTGGAGGTGCATTCCAAAGGAAAAGCTGTGATTGAGAATTAAGTGGCCTTCAGAGCGAGGTAAGTGTTATGTCTAACCCTAACTTAAGGGAATTAGGAACCTTACATTATTTGCTAAGTGAAATTCATATGAGCGGTGTATATGTTAGGTGACAAATACTTATGCGCCGCCAATTTACCTGTTTTTTTCATGTTTCTTCTGTTTTCTTATATTGTCTCTTCCTATGCCTAATTGCTACATGTTTATACTAGTGTTGTTAAATTGATCGTCATTATCATGTTTACGGATTTTCTGTTGGTAATCGAGTATTTATTTAAAAGTTGAGATTTATATTGTGGAACTAAATATTGAAGTAAGGTTTGTACTTGTTATTCTATCTCCCTGTTGTTATTTATGTATTGCATTATGGTAAGGGAGAGTGTTAATGTATGAAGAGTGATGTCGTGCCATGATATGAGTGTTAATGCACGAAGGGTGATGCCGTGCCATATTGTGAGTGCTAAAGCACAAAGGGTGATGTTGTGCCATATTGTGAGTGTAAAAGCATGCATGGTGATGTTGTGCCATGATATGAGAGTTAATGCACGAAGGGGGATGCCGTGTCGTTTCTATTAATTTTATGGTGAGATTGAGAGTAAAAGCACGAAGGGTGATGCCATGCATTTTTCCTTACTGTATTCACTATTCCTGTTGATTCATGGTATATTGACTGCTCCGGTGATCATTCTGTTGTAGTTCTTTATCTTGTATTCCCCTCAGTATGTTTCCCTCCCGACATTTTCTGTTTAGTTCTTCATTTCTGTTATTTGTATATACACTGTTAAATTGTACATGTTGATTTATAGGTGCCTTACCTTAGCCTCGTCACTACTTCGTCGAGGTTAGACTCGACACTTACCAGTACATGGGGTCGGTCGTACTGATACTGCACTCTGCACTTTCTGTTCAGATTTTGATACCGACTCAGGTTGATCGAGATTTTGCTATTGGTCCGTTGTCTGGTGACTCAAGGTAGATCTGTCGGCGTGCACAAACCTTGAAGTCCCCGTCTATCTTTTATGTACTACTGTTTCTTTCATTCAGACAGCTGTATTTCTTTCAGACTATTACTTATAGTAAATTCTAGAATACTCGTGAATTGTGACTCCATATCCGGGTGGTAATAATTAATACAGTTTTATGATATTCCACACTTATTATATTTTATCTTAGTTAATTATTGTTAATTACTGAATGGGAATAAGGAATTGGTTTAATGATTATCTAACGTTGGCTTGCCTAGCAGGTGAAATCTTAGGCGCCATCACGGTCCCATCGGTGAGAAATTTCGGGTCGTGATATCGTTGAAGCTAGAACTTGTGAGATATATATCGAAAGACTTGTTAGTAATGTTGTCGAATTGGTGGACTATTTTGTAAGACTCAATATGATTATTATTGATGTTGTTTGGTCTGTTTTGTGGTCATTTTAACTTTTGGGAAGTCATATAAATAGGGGAGGTGCTGTCCGTTTCATCGTAAAATAGGTTGCAGTCGATACATAATAGTTACGATACTTAAACGATAACGATAGTGTCATTTCTCTTATTGTAGACTAAAGAGTCGTTACATTTTTATAACTTGAGGTTGGGAAGTATATACAAGGTATGTGAGGCTATCCCTTTCTATCTTTTGCATGACTTCGATTGTGCATAATGTAATGAACGAGCTTCCAAAGATACTCCACTCTTAGAAGCTAGTAGTACTTACATTGTTTCCCTTCGTATGGAACGATTGATGTTGATGTTACTTCTCTTATTCTTATGTTAGCAATGTTGTTGGTACTTCCTGATTCTTATAAGATTCTTGATGAAGAATTAATCCTAATAACATGTACGGAGTATACCGACCTTACGTCACTCCGAAAGGTTCAAAATATGATTCCAATGAGTCCAGCACGCATCATATATATCTATCTATTTTACTCTACTAAGTCGAGCTATAGTCGGCGAGGTACGACACCTATTGTGCAAACACTTATTAGTTGGGTTTTACCGAGCTCGACATGGCCTTGTACGATTCTACCGAGCCTTATGATGGCCGGGTACATTTTTACCGAGCCTATTATGGTCGGGTACGATATGATGATGATGATGCTCACATAGGTGTATGTATGTTTTAAAAGTTTATGTGTGTGTATATATATATATATTCATTTCATGCCAGTAGACCTCAGAGATACCCAGATGTTACAGGTTGTATATTCTCTATCCCTGTTTACATTATTGTACTTACTTATGCTTTCTGCCTTACATACTCAGTACTTTATTCGTACTGATGTCCTTTTTATTTGTGAAAGTTGCATGTCGTGATGTAGGTCCTAATAGACAGGTAGGCGAAGCTCCCCCACCATAGTAGGCTGCATAGTTCAGCGATTATTGGTGAGATCCCTTCTCTGGACTTGCCGTGGTCTTGGTATGCATTTTTGTTATAGATATTATGGGTATGTCGAGGCCCTGTTCCGGCAATGTTGCAGCACTTATATTCCTTTAGAGACTCATAGACAGGTGTCGACTCATGTATAGTTTGGATTACCTTGTCAACTGAATTTTATTGTATAGTCTCTCATGGCAGCTTGTCAGCTCGTACCTTATACATAGTTTCATGATAGCCTTGTCGGTCCATGTTATATATGTTCATGCCATTATATGTCATTGTTGGTTGTTTAGGATTCATGTCTATCATTTATATTGATTTCGTCGACCCTTATAGATAACAAGAAATGTTAGATAAAATGTGCGTTGGTTTTCGGCAGGTATGGCCCGGGTGCCAGTCATGGCCCTCCAGTTTGGGTCGTGACACCCTACTAGCTACAATCTCATTTAATTTTTTAATATTTTCCTTTTTGAACCCCCTTAGTAAAAATCATGCCTCCGCCACTAGTGGTGGTGAATGGTGATAGTTAATATTGGTAGATGGTAGTGGTGGTGGTAGTTGTAGTTGTGTTGAGGAAGGTGATGGTGGGTGGTGAAAATTTATAATGGTGGGCGGTGTCGGCTATGGTTATTGATGGTGATGGGGTAGTTGGTAGTGGTAGTTGAGGTGGGTGAGTGTGTGGTTATGGTTGAGGATAGTGGTAGTAGTTGATAATGGTAGGCGATGGCGACAGTTAGTAATGAATGTGGATAATAACATCTTAATGAAATTAAATCTTTGTTATACAAACCCATTAAGTGATTGTAAAGTAAATAAAATAAATACACTTAATGATTAATTAAGATCTGAATTTAATAATAAACGCACTAAATGTCTCAGATCTGAATGATTAAGATTCAGACCTCCATTAAGTACAGACAAATGAGGCCTAAATAGAATTAGCAAAGGATTTTATTGCAATTTAGTGATAAAATATATCCGCAGATAATTCCTATATTTTCTTTCTTTCTTACTCACTGCAAGCAGAGAGAATTTTTTTATGATAATGAGAAATTAGTCTAAATTTTCTTAATGGGAGAAAATGTGAGAGGTGGAGAAGTGAAAAGGCCATTGAGCAACCCCTTGGCTATGTGGTGATAAGCTGCTTCTGTTAAGTGAATTCCATCCCAATTTGCAAATTTAGAAGAGTCCAAACATGCCTTAGAGCCAATATGACCACATCTTGCTGAATTGTTGAAGTTGTAAGGACCTCCACCTCCACAACATGCTACTAATGTATTGAAAAATCCTGTGACATTTTGAATGGACACAAAATGAGGACCTAAAACAAAAAAAAACAGTCCGGTGCACAAAGCATGTTCTCATATTCACACCAAGTCTAGGGAAAGGTCAGACTCCAAGGGGTCTGATGTAGGCAGCATGTCCTAACACAAGCATTAATGACGGATTTCACGGCTCGAACCCATGACCTATAAGTCACACATAGACAATTTTACCGTTGCTCCAAATATCTATAATGGTATATATGTAAACACAAACACACTTTAAATTTCATCATACTTTTGTAACTTTTACACTTAGAAGATCTCATATTCCCTCTGTTTCAGTTGATGTGGTAAAATTTGAATTGACACGGAGTTTAAGAAAGAAAGAAAGACTTTTGAAACATACGAATATATATATATATATATACACTTTTCATTAGAGATAAAATAGAAAGTTTAATAAATTATTTTTAAATTTAAAAAACTATCATCATTTTTGAAACGGACTAAGATAATCAAATTAATCAACAGTAAGGTTAAACTACTATAATATAAATTTAGAAAGATGTAATTAAGAAGTTCATCATAATAAAATTAACTTACCATAATGCTTTGGAGCATGAAACAATCTCTTTGCAGCTCCATAATAATCAGCATATATGATCTTTGCATGAGGATATTCTTCTCTTAATTTCTCAAGGGAGAGTTTAAGCTGAGAATTGTGATATTTAGAGAAGGCATTGTAGGCTTTGAGACATCCATTTTTGTCATATGCTGCTTTGTTTGTAGTGCCAAACAAGGTTAAGTACAATGCTGAGCACCCAATTGGCAAATTCCCAGGAACTATCAATTCTACTGCTCCTTCCTCTATCAATACCTAATTAAGAGCAAATTATGAAGGAAAAAGTTAAATAATAAGGTTGGGTGAGTCAAGACCTCATTTACATAGAACATCATGTATTCAGACAAAGTCCGAAAAAAGATTGCATGTTAAGGGTGTAATGTAGCAGGGGCGGATCCAGCTTTAAGGTTATAGGTTCCTGTGAATTCAATAACTTTTGTACAAACACATTTGTATTAAAAAACTCACTAAATATCTATAAATATTTGACTGAGAATTCAATTATTATTATACATATATAACTCAAAATCGTTGTAGGAATTCATAAATTTCAAATCCTGAATCCAACTCTATGATATAAATAACCTACCTTGATTCAAGAATTAATGACTGCTTTCACGGTTCAAACCCGTCTAAGACCTCATCATATTTTGAATATTAAGGTTGGATGGCCTAGGCCAATACACAAAAGTTGAAATGGATTCTTTAGGCTATAATTTACTTTTTTAATCTATAATGAAAGTAGAGTGAAAGCTTACACTTGTTGCTTCAATAATTGTTTCAACTACTGCTGGTACAAGAGCTTTAAGTTGTTTAATGCTTCCACCAACAAAGTAGGGGTAGTTATAGTCATTGCCTCCAATCTCTCCCACTATAAATAGTGATTTTTTAAAGTATTCTCTACAATCTGCAGGTCAAAATTAAAAAGAATTAAAAAAACACAAAGGAAAATTAAGAAAAGCTATGAAGAATTAGTCTAAATAGCAGCCGACCTAACAGCCTAAATTAAAAATAATTTGACAGATGTATAATATATTTATAATCCATGTATGAATGTGCATAATCGGGTATTAATCGGTGTATAAGTTATTTTTGCTGATTGCAAAAAATAAACAGTGATTTCGACCTGCTATATTTGTGTAGCAATCCTACAAATTATAGTGTTATTTTTTAGCTCAACTCTTTTTTTATTATGCTATTTTTACCAAAAAAAAACAATAATTTATTTTTCAAACTTATAGCAACTGATTTTGAAAGCTTGCTAAAAACAACCAGCATTTGCAAAAGCTCAAACAAATTTTTGCCGGTCCAATTTTTTGCAAAAATAACCAAACGCCACAATATCATGGCTAAATTAATAATCGTCATTACTATACCTTTTCTCGTGGCACAAATGTTAGACTTCACTTCCTGAAACCATCCCACCTGGTCAGTTAATGAAATATTTGTCCATAAAACTGTAATATTCTTACTATAAAAATACTCAGCAGCAATTGCAGTAGCTCCAGCAATCGCAAAATTCACTCCATGTTCGGCTTTTACGCCATTTTTCAGTGCCAAATAGGGTGGAAGTAATGGCAATCCATACGCCTCCGCTACATTTAGTAGAATGAAAATAAATGTCATTACTTTTAAATTAGTGGCGGAACTAGAAATTTTACTATGAGATTAAAAAAAAACTTTTACACTACACATCAACCCAACAAAGCCCACAACAAAAAGATAACCCTAATCTTTAATTTTTACAAAGTTTAGCCAGTATAATCGCGGTATAATATGTGTATAGTCAGTATGTATATATTATATACTTATTATACATGAAATATACACCAGCGGCAGCTACAAATGATTATGGCTAGACAAGTGAAAATATTTCTAGCCGCCCAGCTAAAAATGTTAAGATTGCAAGAATGTAAGACCTAAAATTCGCCTATGCTATATATAGTATTTAAGTATTGGGCAGTCGGGTGCACAAACTATTCCACATTTACATACTGTCCAGGAAAGGACCGCACCTCAAGAGATGAGACGTAGACAATGCCCTAATTTAACAAAATATCATTGCCTTCAAACAGTGGTGGGGCTAAAATATTTAACAGAATATTAAAAACAAATACAAAAATATCACACTTGAGATTTGAACCTGCGACCTAAAAGATTATTTGGGACAGATTTACCAATAAAGTAGGAAAGGATAGCTTCCTTACGTGAAGGAAGTCAATAACTTAGAAATATACAAAAAAAAAAAAATTATTTTTAATATATATTTCCGACGAGGAGATAATTAAATTAAATCCCTTTGGACCATGTAGTTACGAACATTTTATATATACTAACATTTAAATAAACATAAGAATAAAAATAGAAGAACATTACCAAAGAAGTCAACAATTAACCGTCCATTTGAACATCGGCCAGTGGCATGTTTGAAAAACGTTTCTCCGTAGGGGAGTTTTCCGATGACCGGAAAAGCTAGGGCACCGGAGAGAAGGAAATTTCCGGTATCGGCGAGTGAATCACCAAAGCTAAATATTGCATTATAAGATTGTTGATTGGGTGAAACTGAGCTCAAAAAGCAACAGAAAATCAAGAAGATGATTTTCATGACGATACACGTAGTTTATCACTAAGTAGTCTGAAATTCCGTGGACAGAAGGTCTAATTCTGAGCCGAAGTTCTATTTATTTCGCTATTCCCCTTCCTGACCATAGTCACTAAGGAAGGGTCGGGGCGGACTGCAATTCGTCCTAGTTTAGTCTTCTCTTCTGAGACGATTGGAGAGTAAGGAAAGGACACTTTTGAAGAAGGGCACAAAGAGCATAAATTTCTTTCCACTTTTGTTAGATATAAGCTTTTAAAAATTAGGTCTACATAAATTAAATTAAAGATAGTCTTTTCAGTGGTGGTGATAAATGGTACAAGTAGTTAGTTGGGGAACATGAAATTCATAAATATATAGACTTGAAGTAGGTGAAAGACGAAATTATAGATATTAATTAAAGGAAAATGGCCAAATATACTTCTCTACTTTAGTATATTATTCATATTTATCATCCGTTATACTATCGGGTCATATCTACCTTTATCGTTAGCCAAACTTTTTAAAAATACTCTCCACCTAACGGAAAGCCACCAAATTAAAAAAATCCCTATTTTTTTAAAACCCACTAATAACTCGTTAAATCTTTTTTATTTACTGCACTTCTTCCTTACAGATTAGTCATCTCCTTCATAGTCATTTGTTGAACTTAAGACGTGAAAGACATAAAAATATCGACAATCATATACTCATTTATATATTGAGTCACGATTCTTTTAATATCCTTATTGTATGTTTATTATATTCTACCTTTTCAATTTTTTTTCTTCTAGCTTTTCTCTTTGTTTTTTTCCACCATGCAAAATTGTGCCGAGTATTCACCATGATTGTTTTCCACCATGACGTGAATGTTTATAGCATCTTATTAGGTTAATAATTATGAAGTCTTAAAGCAGTTACTAAGGTATTTCTTCCTCTAACAATGAGCCTTTGTTGATGAATATTCACGCACCATATTTTCTTATTCTACTTTAAGCATTTGAGCAACGAGTAATTATCGCCAAATCACGCCTTAAGAATCAAAGTTAGATTTCAAGTTATGGGATGGGATACTCATAATTCCAGCTGAACTTATAAGAAACAAAAATTAGAAAATAATTAGAGGAGATTTAGTTTAATATCAAGCTGGAGTCTACGAAAATTATCAAGAATGAAATAAAGTACACCAGCAAGTTGAAAAGTAACTTAACAATCTAAGTACACTAACTGCATGCATTAACCAAACACAAATATTGATAAACTATATATCAATTGTTATTACCGACATACAAACTAACTATCAAGTGTGCATTGCATTAGACAAAGGGGTGCCATATTAAAACCACAAAAAATACAACCAAACGTGATAACATGACATCCTAACGCCACCATGATGTTTTAACTTTAATACCACACAAGAGGGGGGGGTTGATTTGTGTGGTGTCCAATTTTTCGCGTGCACAGATTATGGAAGGACTTGGTTCTTCTATGTGTTCCTTATACTACTGTTGCGGAATAATAAATGCAGAAATTAAAGAACACAAGTATTTTACGTGGAAAACACCTAGCTCAAAAGGTGAAAAAAAACCCACGACCTACTTCCCAGTAGGATTTTCCCAAACTATACACCAAATCACTGAGCCAAAAACTGCATTTACAAAACACTTTTGTAAACCTAGGATTAACTCTAATCCCGTTGTGGTAACCAGCCTCTAACTGCTGTGACAACTTCAAGTTAACTCTAACTTGAATACTCTGAGTACCTATTACAATTGACTCTAGATAAAGCTGAAAGGTACAATACGAAAACACCTACTACAATTGAACTAGAATAAAAGACAAACACTTGGAACTGGTTCTTCTATCTGGTTCATGTAGCTTCAGGTTCGCACACTTGAATTACACACGAACTGCTTGCAAAATACTTTGCTATTTTGCTATCAATTCACGTTTAACTTCTGCTTTTGTACGTCACCTGTAGAATGAGAACATCCTGCGATTTATAGAGTTAGTAGAGTAGAAAATAACTAGAGTGTTCTAATGCTACTCTTCCTTGGTGGAAGAGTTCTAGTTAATCTCAACTCCTAACTCCTTCCTTATCTTAGATAATGTTCTCGTTGAGTAAGGAGTCCTTCTCCTTATAAATTATTCAATCTTTTCTATCAGTAGATATATATTATTATGTCAGATTTCGTTTATCTCCTGCATGTGCATCTCACGTGCTTTGAATCTGCCCGTGTCTATGCCTACCAGTGATGGACGTGGTTCATCTCTGAGTTCCTTTGCCAATCTTCAAAACTATCCTTAATTGGGCCAACAAATTCTCGCTTTAAATGATGACAAACTCTGTGCTTCCATAAGCTTAGGGTATATTTCAACTTAGCCCAACACCAACACAATGTTAGAATAATTTTCACTTATCATCAAGGACCAGATTCATCAGGTTATAAATATCACTGTTCAGAATACAAAGCACATTTTTCCCCATTTTGGCATCATCAAAAAGTTGCATAAAAAATGTGAGATAACCAGATTTTAAAACTTACTCATGGCCACTGGGGCTACTTCAAATGCAATCATGGATTAATCATCATAGATCAAGCTAAGAATTTTAACCATCAAAAAAATATAAATAAACAGTTAGAGCAAAAATAGTGAATTTCATTGATGATTGATATGATTCTTCCACAAAGCATAAAAAGAAATAAACATATTGGAAACATGAGCAAAAACAACAAACAAATCCCGAACTGGGTCTCTGGTTGATCTACACTGGGCTAGAAGTTTAAGGCTTGGAAGAACTGGGGGCTTGGTTCATGGCTTGGAGAAGTTTCAGCATGTCTTGAAGAATTCCACCATTCTTCTCCTTTTCCCTTGCTAGTCCAGTTTTGAGAGCATCTCTCTCAGACTCTACCTCAGCCAACCTTTTCTTCAGCCTCTCAATCTCAACATCCTTAGCCTCACTTTCTTGCACCAAGGCTCGCACATTGCTATTCACCGGTACCTTCTTAGATGAACCAGGTTCTTTAGGAGTGACATGGACTTCATAGTCTCAAGCAGGCAGCGTATTTGCCCCAAAATGATCCTTGCTTATACCAACCTCCCTTTCTTCTTTGGATTATAACTTTCAATCAATCTCTTCAGTAGGTCAACGAGGGTTTCCTGTTCAGATGAAACAGGTTCGCCAGACCCACTTCCCCCTGTTTTTTTTACACTCTCCTCTACTCCAGCAGATTTTTCTCCCCAAACAACCATTGTACATGTGTCTTTGGTTAAACTCACAAGAGTGGGTGAAGAATCAACCACTCTTTTACCCTTTCTCCTCACAGCACTTGGAACACCCTTGCTCTCTTTTTCTTTTTCTTTTTTATTTTTACCACCAATTCCTCCAGACTCTATAGTTTCAACACCTGCTTTAGACCCTACTAGTACAAACCTATTCTCCAAATTTGTTCTCTCCCCGCAACAACCTTGCAATCAAGCATCTTTACTCTTTTCTTAGAGGTTGGGGTGGTGGAAGGGATGATAGTGGGTGTGGAAGTCTAATCAAACTGAATTTCAGTTTTGAAAAGACTTTGGAGTGTATCCCTAGAATCTAGGTACTTCAATTTGGTTGGGACTCTTTTGAACAGAACTGATTCACTTGTAACGGATAAGTCCAAAAGGAGTTTGGAATTAAGTAGGACTCTTCTCATGATCCAAATATTATTATTTCAAGTTATACAGAGTGTAGAAAACATATTGTGTTATCTTGATGAACCAGGTTCTTCACTGAGAATACTCTTGTGTAAGTCTAAATTTACCAAAATAGAGAAAATATCATTAGAGATTAATAAGTCATTTTAACACATGGCACAAGAATATACTATTTAAAGTATGAGACTAAGCAAAAATTAATCTAATTATATACGCATTTTTAGATTTTCTAACTAAACCCAACAAATTGTTTTTCAATTTTTTTTTCGTTTTGAATTCTAAACTGATCTTTTTAGGTGATCTGAATCATCCCTAATTCCAACCTGTTCCTTTCAAAGTGATATCTACTTAAGGCTTTTGTGAAGATGTCAGCTATTTGCTTGTCAGTAGCACAAAATTCCACAGTGATCAACCCTTTTTCATAGTTATCCCTCAAAAAGTGATGCCTAACATCTATGTTCTTAGTTCTCTTGTGATGAAAGGGGTTCTTAGTCATACTAATTGCACTAGTGTTATTATAAAAAATAGGAATACAATCAACATCAATTCCAAACTCTATTAATTGTTGTTTGATCCACAACAATTGAGCACAACATGAAGCAGCAGCAACATAATCAACTTTAGCAGTAGAAAAGGCCACTAAATTTTGCTTTTTGGTGGCCCAAGACACAAGACATGAGCCAAGAAAGTGTGTCATACCTGAGGTGCTCTTTCTATCCACAAGAAAACCTACATAATCAGCATCAGCATATCCCACAATATTGAAATTACTATCTTTTGGATACCAAAGATAAAGATCAGTGGTGCTTTTTAGATATCTCAAAATTCTCTTGACAGCAGTCAAGTGAGACTCCTTCGGGTTTGCCTAAAATCTTGCACAAAGGCCTACACTAAAAATAATATTAGGTCTACTAGCAGTGAGATACAACAATGAGCCAATCATTCCCCTATACAACTTCTGATCAACAGATGAACCAGGTTCATCTATATCCAACTTTGTAGCTGTTGCAATAGGAGTGTCAATTTCTTTGGAGTCTTCCATTTAAAACCTTTTAAGTAACTCTTTTACATACTTCTGCTGATGGATCATAGTTCCATTTGAATTTTGTTTAATTTGTAAGCCTAAAAAGAAATTAAGCTCTCCCATCATGCTCATTTCAAACTCACTCCCCATTAGTTTAGCAAATTCTTTACTTAACTTATCAGTAGTTGCTCCAAAGATTATATCATCAACATATATCTAAACTACCAAGAGATATTTACCTTTTTATTTCAAGAACAAAGTATTGTCAATTTTACCTCTCGTGTAGTCATGATCAAGCAAAAACTTTGATAATCTTTCATACCATGCTCTTGGCGCCTGCTTGAGCGCATAAAGTGCTATGTCAAATTTGTACACATGATCAGGACTCTCCTTGTTTTCAAACCTCGGAGGTTGCTTGACAAACACTTCTTCCTTTAGATAACCATTGAGGAAGTCACTCTTGACATCTATATGGTGGAGGGTGAATTCTATGTAAGCAGCAAAGGCTATAAGGAGTCTTATTGCTTCCAACCTTGCAACTGAAGCAAAGGTTTCATCGTAGTATATGCCCTTCTCTTGGCTATATCCTTGAACCACCTACTTGCCTTGTTCCTTGTAACTGTTCCATCTTCATCAATTTTATTTATGAAGACCCATTTTGTGCCAATTACTTATTTGTCCAAGGGTCTTAGTACCAGATGCCAAACTTGACTGATTTCAAATTGGTTGAGTTCATCTTGCATTGCATTTACCCAATCTGCATCCGGCAAAGCCTCAACAACATTTTTAGGTTCAATAAGAGATAAGAAAGCATCAAAAGCATAAAGATTCTTTAATGAAGATCTGGTTTTTATTCCAGAGGTTGGATCAGTAATTATATTTTCAATGGGGTGAGAACTTTGATACTTGTAAGGTTTCACAACCAACTGGTTTCCCCTTGATGTTCCTTCAATGTTTTGTTGTTGTGGAACAAGTTTATGGACAGGTTCCTTTGAGGTTTGGGAATCATTTACTCTTTGTTTTGTTCCCCCTGTCATGTTGCTCTGGGTGGAAGAACCTGTTCCATCACCTATTCCTTCTTCCACTGCAGCTTCTGTCTAGGCAGTGGTTTCATTTAAGTTTATTACCAGCCCAATTGCTTCATCATCATGTTCATGTCTCTCGGAAAGAATGTTAGTTTCATCAAAAACTACATGAACACTTTATTCAACACACATATTTCTTTTGTTATAGACTTTATAAGCTTTGCTATGTGAAGAATATCCCAAGAATACTCCCTCATCACTTCTGGGATCAAACTTGCCTAGGGAGTCTTTACCATTGTTGTGCACAAAGAACTTGCATCCAAATGCCCTAAAATGGGATTTATTTGGTTTTTTCCCTTTAAGTAACTCATAGGGAGTCTTCTCTATAAAAGGTCTATTCATGCACCTATTTATGATACAGCATGCAGTATTTACAGCTTCTGCTCAGAAGCTATGGGGCAGTTTACTAGAAAGAAGAATAGTCCTAGCCATATCTTCAAGTGTCCTATTCCTTCTTTTAACTACTCCATTGTGTTGTGGAGTCCTAGGAGTAGACAAATTATGATATATGCCATTCTCATCATAAAATTCAGCAAATCTAGCATTTTCAAATTCAGTACCATGATCGGATATAATTGATGCAAGTTGATTACCTAGTTGTTTCTGAGTTTTTCTAACAAAAGAAGCGAACATGTCAAATGCTTCATCTTTAGTTGTTAAAAACAATGTCCAAGTAAACCTAGAGTAATCATCAACAAGCACCATCACATATCATTTACCACATCTGCTTAATGTTCTTATTGAACCACAAAGATCCAAATGGACCAGTTCCATCGTTCTGGTGGTGCTTACCACTTTCTTGCATTTAAAAGAGGATCTTACCTGCTTCCCCCTTACATAAGTCTCACAAACTTTGTCTTCCTTTAACTTGATGTTAGGCAGCCCTATCACCAGGTCCTTGGAGAGTAATTTGTTTAGTTGACTCAGACTTGCATGTCCAAGTCTTTTGTGCCAAAGGAGGGGATCATTATCCAACACACTTAAGCAAGTGAGTTCATTTTCTGACAGTGTGGACAGATCTACAATATATATATTGTTCACTCTTTTTTCCTGCAAAATAATCTTGTCAGTGGTAAGATTAATCACAAAGAATTTAGTAGAGGTGAATGCTACCAAGTTACCTCTATCACAAAGTTGTGATATACTAATTAAACTGTATTTTAGGTCGTCAAATAGACATTCTCAATCGAGTGAGAGTTAGTCTTACCACCTTACCAACCCTAATTGTCTCACCTTTCTTCCCATTTCCAAAGGAGATATTACCTCCTTTGAGGCCCTCAAGTGAAAGGAACTGGTTCTTGCTTCCTGTCATGTGCTTTGAGCAGCCACTATCTATGTACCATATTTGGCTGCTCCCCTTCACTTGGACCTGCATAAGGAAATCAGGGGTAGTCTTAGAAACCCAAACTAGTTTGGGCCCCTTTCTATAGGTAAAAAGATGAATCCAATTCTTTTTATCCCAACCTGGCAACCTATTTTTCCCTTGAACAAACTTTTTCTTCTTTTGACTAGCCTTTTTTTTTGCAGTGCATTCACTTTTATAGTGACCAGTCTTACCACAGTGTGTGCAAAATTTGTTCTCAGGAAGTGTGAGATACTTGCTTTTGGGATCCCATTTAGGTGGTAAATTCTCAAAGCCAATTCCTCTTCTATTGCTACTATGATGTTCCTGTAGCCATGACAGTGCATCAGAGGACCTGTTCCATTTACAAGTTCTGTCTAGTTCATGCTTGACCTTGCTTAGATCCTCTGTCAGAATTCTTACCTGCTCATCCTTCTTATACAACTCATCTTTTAGTTTACCTACATTTTCTTCTAGAGTGAGTTGTGTGCAATCAACTGTCTTTTTACTTGTTCCTAATTTCAGTTTTAGGTTTTCAGATCTAAGTTCTAGGACATTTGATTTAAATACATGAACCTGGTTCTTTAGCGGAGTATTTTTACTTATAGTCTCACTAACTCTAAGTTCCGGGTTTTTACACTTTGCTTTTAAAATCACACATTCCTTAGACAACTGTTTCTTTTCATTGTTTATATCCTCAGATTCATCAATGAAATATAGAAGTAACTCAGATAGGCTTTCTTTAGACAAAAACTTAATCTTATCTTTTAGATGGATTATACTTACTTCAAATTCCTCATAGGATTCTCCAATTTCCATAAGTGCTTTTTCATCTTCATCTTCATCATATGAGTCCTCATCTGAGCTTTCTCCCCAAGCAGCAACCATAACCTTTGTTGATCCTTTGTTCTTCTTGGGATGAACCTGTTCCTTCTTTCTGTTTCTTCGTTCAGCTCTTTCCTTCTTTCATTCAATTTCCCATTAAGGACAGTTTTTGATGTGGTGATCAGTCTTCCCACACTTGAAGCAGCCCTCATTGGTCTGTTTTTCAGGAACCCTTGGTTTGTTGTAGCCTCCACTTCTTGAAGAACCCTTTCCTCTCATTAGGTACTTCTTGAAGTCCTTTGTGATCATATCCATTTCATCATCTTCTAGATCAGAACCTTCAATGATTCTGAATGCCAGGCTCCTTTCCTTCTTGGGTACATCCATCTTCATGGTTTTCCTTCTAAGTTCATAAGCAGTGAGATTTCCAATTAGCTCATCCAACCTAAGAGTGGCAATGTTCTTTGATTCCTAAATGGCAGTGATTTTGCTCTCCCATGTAACTAGCAGAACTCTTGTCAAAATCTTCTCAAATCTGTCTTCTTCAGAAATAATCCTTCCAAGAGATTTAAGTTCATTTGTCAGTGTGGTGAACCTTGTATACATCTCTTGGATGGTTTCCCCTTCCTTCATGGTGAAATTCTCATATTGAGAATACGGTAGTGTTCATCTGGACCTCTTCACTTGAGGTGTTCCTTCATGGGCCACTTGCAAAGTGTCCCAAATTTCCTTAGCAGTGGTACAACTTTCGATTCTACTATACTCATCTGGACCGAGTCCGTAAACAAGCCATTTTTTGGCTTTAGCATTCTTCTCCCATTTCCTCAAGTCATCAGTAGTGCAGTCAGCTCTTGTTTTTGGCACCTCTTCTCCTTCGGCATTTATCTTCATGGTAGCCAGTGGACCATCTGTGACAATGTTCCATAGCTCATAGTCTTCTCCTATGATGTGATCTCTCATCCTGTTTTCCACCAAGAGTAATACTGGCCGTTGAAGAGTGGTGGCCTAGTAGTGGATTTCCCTTCCCAGTTTTCAGGTGGTGCACTCATTTTGATCTTCTCATAAGGTGTTAGCCTCTTCAAGGATAACCCGCTCTGATACCAAATGATGTTTTAACTTCAATACCATACAAGAGGGGATGGGTGATTTGTGTGGTGTCCAATTTTTCGCGTGCACAGATTATGGAAGGGCCTGATTCTTCTATGCGTTCCTTATACTACTGTTGCGAAATAATAAATGCAGAAATTAAAAAAACGAGTATTTTACGTGGAAAACACATGGCTCAAAAGGTGAAAAAAACCACGACTTACTTCTTAGTAGGATTTTCCCAAACTCTCCACTAAATCACTGAGCCAAAAATTGTATTTACAAAACACTTTTGTAAACCTAGGATTAACTCTAATCCCGTTGTGGCAACCAGCCTCTAAATGCTGCGACAACTTCAAGTTAACTCTAACTTGAATACTCTGAGTACCTATTACAATTGCCTCTAGAAAATGCTGAAAGGTACAATATGAAAACACCTACTACAATTGAACTAGAATAAAAGGCAGACACTTGGAACCGGTTCTTCTATCGGGTTCATGTAGCTTCAGGTTCGCACACTTGAATCACACACGAACTGCTTGCAAAATGCCTTGCTATTTTGCTCTCAATTCACGTTTAACTTCTGCTTTTGTGCGTCACTTGTAGAATGAGAACATCCTGCAATTTATAGAGTTAGTATAGTAGAAAATAACTAGAGTTCTAATGCTACTCTTCCTTGGTGGAAGAGTTCTAGTTAATCTCAACTCCTAACTCCTTCCTTATCTTGGATAATGTTCTCGTTGAGTAAGGAATTCTTCTCCTTATCAATTATGCAATCTTTTCGATAAGGAGATAGAATTCTTCTCCTTATCAATTATGCAATCTTTTCGATAAGGAGATATCTATTATTATGCCAGATTTTGTTTATCTCCTGCATGTGCATCTCACATGCTTTGAATATGCCCGTGTCTATGCCTACTAGTGATGGACCTAGTTCATCTCTGAGTTCCTTTGTCAATCTTCAAAACTAACCTTTACTTGGGCTAACACACCATGAACAACTATGAACCAAAAATATAAATTCTTACTAATCCTACTTCCACCATTATTCTCGGTCTCTCTCTAAATGAATAAAATGTGTTAAGATGTCTCAGAAATCTAGGTTCCTTATTTTTATATGATGGGTTTAACAGGTTATGGGTTAATGATTTTTTTAAAATGATTATTTTATTAATCTGGTGGATTCCATTAGATGGGGGTATTTTAAAAAAGTTTCGTTAACGGTAAGGGTAGATATGTCCCGATAGTATAAGAAAGGGTAGATGTTGTCACGACCCAAAATCCGACTAGCCGTGATGGCACCTAACCCACCCGCTAGGTAAGCCACTTAACCACTAACCAATTCCAATAAAAATTAATAAAACAATTTAACAAAATAATTATCTTAACCTTATACATTCTCCAAGAACTGGTAGTACAAATCATAAGCTTCTATGAATAGAATTTACAAAACTGGTATAAAATAATACATTATCTGTTTGAAATGTACATGAACAGATTGTTATAAATCTAAGGCTACCATGAATAAGAGGCAGCTACAACCGGAACGCAGGTACATCTTCATATCCAAATCCCAACGAACACAGCAACGTCAACATCCAATATATGTACGCAAGGTGCAGAAGTGTAGTATAAGTACAACCGACCCCATGTACTCAATAAGTAACAAACTTAACCTTAGGTTGAAAGTAGTGACGAGCTGGAACACAAGTCGTGGTCCAACACCAATAGCCAACAACGTTTCATAACCATATAATTTAAAGCAGCACAAGTAATAATTCAACCATAACATACTCAACTTAATCATGATTTCTGAAAATAGCTCTGCCTTTCAAGTGTATCAGTGAAAATTCAAATCTTTTACCGAAATTGCAAAAAATATGAGTAAGTTTGAAAACAGTAATTTTTCTAAAATTCCTTTCAACAATAAATAAGATGCTTCATTTTCTTTCCACATAGCCAGTGGAAAATGCATCAATATGCCCATATGCCAATATGTGTGAAAAGTCATGAATGACGTGATACCGTACAACATGAGGAAAATGCATCTCTATGCATGTATGACAAGTGTGCATGTCAATGCGATGCAACTCTGTGATAAAACCATATGCATACTCTCAGAGTATCATTTCACTCAGTCCTCCCAGTCACTCAATCCTCACAATCGCTCGGAACTCGCACTTAGTAGATACCTGCACTCATTGGGGGAGTGTACAGACTCCGTAGGGGCTCCTTCAGACCAAGCGCTATAATCTGCACGGACAACTCACATGCTATAGTATCAATATCTGTATCCGCACGGATAAGTCATGTGCTATAATAAGCCAATCTGGCCTATTGTGGTGTGCAGCCTGATCCCATAATAATAAAGTATATAAAGACAATATGGCCTGCTGCGGCGTGTAGCCCGATCCCATTACTATCCTCACAATCAGGCCCTCGGCCTCACTCAGTCATTAATCTCTCCAGTCCCTCGGGCTCACAATGTCATGAAACTAGCCTAAAATGATGATATGGTGAATCAATAAATAGCAACAGAGACTGAGATATAATATGTAATAAAATAAATATGACTTAATATGAATTTTCAATTTAAAATAAATAATTCACAGCAATATGACCTCTATGGGTCCCAATAACACTGGCACAAAGCCTCACCATTATTTTTAATATGATTCTCAGCTCAATTTCTTTAACACATAAAACTGCATAGAAAATGCCAAGATTATTTGACTACAGAGTTCTACAGAACAATTACGTCATAATTTCTATGGTGCACGCCCATACGCCCGTCACCTAGCATGTGCGTCACCTCCAAACAATTCACATAATACGTATATTCAGGGTTCATACCCTCAACTCCAAGATTAGAAGAGGTACTTACCTCAAGCAGTGTAATTCATTATTCTGCAATGTCTTTCCCTCGTGAATTTGCCTCCAAACGCCTCGAAGCTAGACACAAATAATTCGATTTAGTCAATAAAATTTACTGGAATTAATTCCATAAGGAAATACTAATTTTCCAACAAAATTCAAAATTTAACTCAAAAATCGCCCGTGGGACCCACATCTCGAAACCCGACAAAAGTTTAAAAAATTCGAAAGCCCATTCAACCACGAGTCTAACCATACCAATTTTACCAAAATTCGACCTCAACTCGACCCTCAAATCTTCATTTTAAACCAACATGGTTTTTCTAAAATTTTCAGCTTAATTCACCCATTAAATGATAAAAATAACCATGGATTCGGGTAATTTAACCAATATTGAGTTAAGAACACTTACCTCATTGTTTTCCTTGAAAAACTCCAGAAAATTGCCTCTTCCTGGGCTCCAATCCGTCAAAAATGGTAAACGGGACCAGAACTTAAGCTCACTGCCCAGGCTTTTACTCTACGCGATCGCGGATATCCCCACGCAATAGCGAAGTACAGTTTGCCCCTGACCATAGTAAACCTTACGCGATCGCGGACCTGACCACGCTGTCGCGATGCACAACTTCACAGACCTACGCAATCGCACACTCCTCCACGCGATCGCGAAGCACAAATGCGTGATCTCCACTTCTTCTCCATTTCCTCTATGCGAACGCAACCATAGCCACGCGTTCGCGATTCACAAAATCCTAGAGCTATGCGATCGCATCCCTCTTCACGGGATCGCATAGAACAAAACTCAACAGCCCCCAATTAATCCTACGCGATCGCAGATATCCCCACGCGATCGCATAGAACAAAAACCTCCATTGTCCAACTAAGCCTATGCGATCGCAAACACATTCACGTGATCGCGTATAAGGAAAACAGATACAGACATCAGAAAATTCCCGCAGCTGTTTAAATCCAAATTTTTGATCCGTTAACCATCCGAAACTCACCCGAGCCCCCTGGGACCTCAACCAAACATATCATCAAGTCCCAAAACATCATACAAACTTATTCGAACCCTCAAATCACCTCAAACAACGCTAAAATTATGAATCATACCCCAATTCAAGCCTAATGAACTTTGAAATTTCAAGTTTTCACAAACGACTCTTGAACCTATCAAATCAAGTCCGATTGATCTCAAATTATGCATACAAGTCATAAATGACAAAATGGACCTATTAAAATTTTCAGAATCGGATTCGACCCGATATCAAAAAGTCAACCCCCCGGTCAAACTTTTCCAAAAATTAGACTTTCACCATTTCAAGCCAAATTCCACTACGGACCTCCAAATAATTTTTCTGACATGCTCCTAAGTCCAAAATTACCATACGGAGCTATTGGAATCATTAGAATTCAATTCCGAGATCGTTTACACATAAGTGAATATCCTGTCAACTTTTCCAACTTAAGTTTTAAATTATGAGACTAAGTATCTTATTTCACTCTGAAATCTTTCCGGACCCGAATCAACTAACCTGATAAGTCATTAATCAACTGTAAGGTATAAATTGAAGAGTAAATGGGGGGACGGGGCGGTAATTCTCAAAACGACCGGCTGGGTCGTTACACTCTCCCCCACTTAAACATACGTTCGTCCTCGAACGTGCCAAGAGTTATTTCCAAGCCATCAAATCACTATTCCATCTTACCACGCACGTACCCGGGGGTGATCTCACATCACCTTATTCTATTTAGTCCTGACCACACAACATAACTGAAAATCATTAACTTAACCTTAGCCCAAAAACCTTGGAGCCAAATTTCTAACATCCATAATTCTTTTCAAGACCCGAATCTCACATCTACACACTGTATAAGCCTGAACAAGTTGTATTCAGCCATAACCATAATCCAAGATATAATTACATAACATACTACACAACTCACATACTCGTAGCACCATTTCTGATCACAGTAACTACTCAAAACCAACCAAGTACTAGTATAAAACCCCGCATTCAACATAACCTCATTCTGAAACCTTCGTACACTGCTAATGATGAAAGAAACAATCAAAAATTCATAACCACTTATCAGATCAACTAGCCATGGAGCTCTCTCACCCCAACCAGAACCATAATCCTCTCGAATATACCATAATTAAGCCTGATAGTACCCATTCTAGGTCTAATGACCTTATATTATTAAACACAACTATCACACAGGCACGCCACATCAATATAACTCCAGCCACCAATGCGCAATCCGCGTACCCAAATATGGGAGATGTCTCAAGGAAGAGAATCGTATTGCAAGTTCAATAAACATCACCACAACCGCAATATTACAACCAACTCCTCAAATTTCATGAAGAGGATAACTGTAGGCGCATGTGCAGAATTTTAGAGGAAAAAAAGCAATGAAATCTGATAAATTATCAAAGAAATAAAATTCCCTCACCCGGCATGGTCACAGGCCTCCAGTCCCAGCATATCATACAGGATCAATTAAGTAAGTACACATGTATATGATAATGAAATAAGATTCTCATGCTCCTGGACTGGTAGAAATAACACGCCATAGTGTAAGCATGTGCAAAGTCTGCTATCACACTTCAAATTGGCAATTTAACGCATAAATAGTAACCACCCCGTTTATTCGGGGAATTAGCCTCTTTGTAACCTCAAGTGTAGCCCAAATAGTTCTCAACAAAGGTAAGAACACGAGAAGCATCATAAATTTACGCTCAATAGTCAACTCTAGGCATATTATAGCCTAAGCATTCCTCCGAGTACAAATACTTGCTCTAATGCCCGCACATGAGCTCAAACCTCACATATATGCGCACTCATAGCGCATAGCTATTACAAATAATTAACGCAACTAGTGCCTCCACCGAATTTTAAATAAAATAGTCACCTCAAATAGGTTGCAACCCCAAAACAATATACTTCTGAGAACTCCTAGTCTCCAAATTCATCGAACACATGAATCACCGTAACTCATCCCAACTCCAGCACTAAAATGACTAACACATCTCCCATTCACGATAATCCCATGAGGAATACTTTCATAAATCTTCCGTGTCACATTGCAATAATTTGAATACTAACAGTCTATCAACCAGGTGAGTACTACTATACCGATGAACATCCGTAAGTCAAAACACAATGCGTCTTCTGAAATGGACACCCTTCTCAGGGATTATCGAGCAGTTATAACATTCATCGAAATATTGAAAACTGACCATGCTATCCAAAATTCTTGACCTTCCCTTCAAGACTGAACTGCCAACATGTACATGTAAATCTTAACCCCGTACAATACATCACATCTATCATGCCATCATGTAACATGCACAAGAATCTCATTATTAACTCTGAGTCACCAGCAAATTACATACCCGGTTAGTTAGAACCCTTTCTCTTGCTTTCTTCCAGGAAGAAATCACAATACACAATGCGTTCTCCACATCGGTAGAAAATATTCGATTATAACTATGGTAGAAACCATCAAGAACATTTTGAAATTCATTTTCACATAACCAAGTTATTTGAGCTAAATCTCCCTAACTCTACCAAGTCACGCATGTCACCAAACCCAAGAATATTGCCACCAAAACATCCGTAAAGTCTCACCACATCATAATTACCACCATAAATACCACAACCGAAACACCCACTCTGAAAATACCTTATTTGAGTCTAAAGCCATTTCCTTCACCTTCTTGATACCGAAATTTTAAATCCATAACGATATATAAAAAAAAATGCCACAAGTCTAGACACCAATGAACTTAAATCTCAAATTCTAGTCATATACAAATTCGCCAAAATTCTCAGTTGCTACATATTAATCTTGAATCCATTAGAATTTTCTTGAGAGTCACCGACTTTGCTCAAATCTAAATTGCACCGCCCAAATAGGCTGAAAGACACGTGCTCCATTAGCACAACAACACTCAAAGAAGTAACCCTACTTTAACACCACCAATCAAATTCATACTCCATGTGCACTACATCCTTCAAATAATAACTTAATCATTGCATGTTTTTCATATTTTCATAAAGTATAATATAACTCGTATCTAGGAATTTTCTTACTCGAGTCATCCCCAATCTCAACCTCTACATTCATAACTTATCTACAAGTATGTCTCAGACCAAAACTAAAATTTAACATATAACTATGAAATCAAACTATTAATAGTAGACTCCCCCACTTGGCTCAAAGTCATAGATCATTTCATTTAATAACTCACAACACCCATACCGTATTACTGTCATGATACTGCAGTGAGATTCAACAAAATTCTTCACAGGCTCATGCAACACCAACCATAAAATACCCCAATCATTCGCTAAGCTCGCATTTATTCTCTTGACAGTCAAGTCAAATTTCTCACCCAGATTCAAATTCAGATCTGAACACATACACTTGAAAAGAACTCTACACTCAACATTATTATGACCGCATATCCGTAGTTTACCTCGTATGCGATAACCCACCTGCTAAGCTTCAAACTGTCATCTCTCCATAACCTTTCACAACCACAACTACTATGCCATCACTTAATCTTCATGAGTCTGAACACACCACAAGACATGAAAAATCTACTTCATTCCACATTTAAACAACATGAAAAATCTTTTAACACACTCATAACTCGAGACTATACGTCACATCAAGATAGAAATCAAGCACCCAATAGTCATTTTCACATCCCAAAAAAACTCTTCCCATCATATTCGAACCATCTGGACATATCTCGCAGTCACATCATACTCCTCATATAGCCATTCAACCGCTCATCGATCCATAAATTCCACTCATTAGGACATTACCGGATATATGAGTCCAAATGTACAAGTTCAGGCAACTGAAACTACCGAGCCTAAGCTGCGGTCTATACCTGGCCTCAAGCCCTCCTGACTGGCCCATCACCAAATCATAGAATACACATATCGAACCTTGTTTATAGAATCACAAGTCGGCAATAAACAGCTGATACCGAGAGCTTACATGTGCACACAAATGCGTGGAAGGAATTCAAAATGATTACGCTTCAAGCAATTTGAGGGGGTATTAGAACCCTCGAAAAGAAAAGGTGTATAGCTGGAACTTCGGTTATAGGTTGAGGGGGTACTTATGCCTTTTCCCAAAAAATAATTGAAGTTGTGCTGAAAAATAACTTTTGAAAGTTAAAGTTTGTATTTGGACAAGCATTTTATTAAAAATAAAAGGTTGAAATTTTGTGAGTAGAAGAAAATATTTCACCCCAAAAACTGCGCTAAACTAATTTTTAGGAACTTGAAAAAAAAATTACCATAATAAAAAAATTTAAAAATAATTTGAATAAAAATCAGCCAAAATCTATGGTCAAACGGGAGCTAAGCATATCCTTAATAAGATATTTTCACTTCAAACTCTAAGTGGGCATTTGGAGATAAGAATTGTAAAATTTCGGAAAAAAGTGGAAAAAAAAATTAAGTGAAAGTGATATTTAAAAATTAAAGTTGTATTTGGGCATGAATATAATTTTGGAATGTTTTTGAATTTTTGTGAGTGATCTCAAGTGAAAATTTTAAAAAATAACTTTTTGAAGTTTTTTTAAATTTTCGAAAAATTACGAAATTCATTTTCAAATGAAAATCTAAAATTTCATGGCCATTTTGGAGAAAAAGTGAAAAAAAGTTCGAAAAAAAAGAAATCTTTTTTATTGCCAAACGAGAAGAATGAACAAATTTCAACAAGGAGCGTTTACCCCTAAAATAGGGCAAGTAGGATCCTTAGATTACTTGGTCACTGCATTTCGAATATATGATGGTTATACCAAAATTTAAAAAAGGAAACTTTCTTCGTTTCAATTAATGTAATACGTTTTTCTTATTAATTCATTTCAAAATAATGATACATTTATATATATCACCTAACTGTAACTAAATAATAGCAGTATAGACTGTGCATTTATTTGTTAGTTATAAGTATTAAATGCAAATTTTTTTTCTTGGACAAAGCTGATGCTAAGTTGAAGTAAAGGAAACAAAGTGGTAGGTGATAAGAAGATATTTTCCAGTCAGTGTATGTAGTTACCCGATCGGTCGTTTTGTTGTTTAGAACCCCGTTACCCTAAATAAGACTTCGTGTATATACTTTTACTGTTTTATGACTTGCGAGGATGGTTAATTCGGGATTTGGAAGGGTTCGGGTTGAAATCGGAACACTTGGTTCCTTAAGGTTCACTACTAAAAAATCTAGTTTTTGCAACGGACATATTCTGTAGGTAAACAGAAAAATTCATCGTTAATCTTATTTCGCGACGGATTAGCGACGGATTATCAAGAAATTCTGCTAGCTACGAGCGATTTAGCGGATTAGCGACAACGTTCGTAGCTAATTCCAGTTTTTTTTTTGTAGTGGTTGGCTTAAAAGGCCAAGCTTGGTTTCGGTCAATATTTTTTTGTAAACGACCTCGGAATCAGGATTTGGCGGTTCCAATAGGTTCATATGTTAATTTCGGATTTGGGCGTATGTTCGGATCTGGTTTTGGATGACCCATGAGCGTTTCGGCGCCTAATAGTGAAAGTTGGTTCTTGAAGGTTTTAAAAGTTCTTTAAATTTGGTTTGGAGCGGATTTTGGTGATATCGAGGTCCAAACAGAATTTCGAGATCGGAAATAGTTCCGTAATGTCATTTAAGACTTGCACGTAAAGTTTGGTATCATTCTGAGTAGTCCAAGTACGTTTCGACGCATTGGAAGTAAATTGAAGAACTTGAAGTTCTTAAGTTTGATTCATCTCGCTTTGGGGTGCGATTCTTAGCTTTAATGTTGTTTCGGGCATTCCGAGAGTTCGAGCGAGTCTGTTTTATGATTCCAAACTTGTTGGTATGTTCGGACGGGACCCGGGGGCACCGAGTATCAATTGAACGAGGCTCAGACCAAGATGAGAATTTGGAGCAACAGTTGATGCACCAGATCTGTCAAAACCGCACCTGCACTTAGTCAGCCGCAGGTGCGAGCTCGCAGGTGTGGGCCAAGCCTCGTAGAAGCAGCCAAATGAGGGCAGTCTAGGTTCCGCAGATGTGGCCCATCCTCCGCAGAAGCGAGTACCCGTCCGCTGAAGCGATCCCAGCCGGCCCAGTGAATTCCGCAGAAGCGGACCCTTGTCCGCAGAAGTGAGGTGCAGGTGCGGCCCTATGACCGCAGGTGCGGAAACCGCCGGAGGCAGTGAGCCTCATTTATTATGAGTTAGGACCTTTTTATCACATTTACTTTCACTCTTGGGCGATTTGAGAGCTTCTAAGGAGGGGATTTCGACCTAGCTTTGTGAGGTAAGTAATTTCTTTTAAATATGAGTTTAGTACATATATTGTGGTTAGATTTCCACATGAAAATTGGTATAAATCATGGGTTGAGATGAAAAACCTAGGGTTTAATAAAAAAATGAGATTTTACCACGAAAATAATTATGAAACTTAGTGAAAATCATATATTATGTTCCTAAGGCTATGGGTAATAACTTTCGTCAAAACCTTCCGGAATCCGAGCGTGTGGGCCCGGGGGTGAATTTTAGGAATCTTGCAATTTTGGTTGAGTAATCACTTTAATAGTGGAGCTATGAACTTTTGAGCATAGATTGATCGATTTATATAATGTTTGGCTAGTTCCGAGTCGTTTGGCATCAAATTTGGAGATTTGAGCGCATTCTTGAATTGGGAAGTAAGCTTTGAGACGAAGTAAGTCTCTTTTCTAACCTTATAAGAGGGAACTTACCCCATAGGTAAATTTAATTAATATGTGTTGTTATTTATGGAGGGCTACGTACGCACGAAGTGACGAGAGTCCGTACTTAGCTACTATTCCTATTTATGTCCGGGTAGTTTTAGGTTTACACTATGCTTGTGGACACCGTTATTCGATTATACTTGTTAACTGTATCAAATGGAACTAAGTTGAGGATTTTTAAGGATTTAAAAGCTTCAAGTCGAATTATCTTTATTTTGAAAAGAATCACGAAAGGGTTATGATTTATTGATCAATTTATATTTGACCGCGTCGCATGTATGATCTGCTAGCGGGGTAATAGATTCATCTATGGTTCGCGCCGTTCGACCCTCGGCAGTGCACAATTTACATTTATGTTGGATCGGACCGAACATCCTCGGTGGTATTCGTGTGTGATAATAGAACTGGAAGTTCCTTTCATAATCGGTATAAATTCATTATTTGTGTGATCATATGTTTTAAAGGAAGGAAGTGATTCAAGCTCTTAAATATTTCTGAAGACTTTTTCAGTTATTTCTTGTTCTGAGACTTATAGTTGTATATCATGCTTAATAAGAATTTCATATTATCGTGTTATTGGCCCTAGTAAGTGTCGGAGTCGACCCTTCGTCACTACTTCTTCGAGATTAGACTAAATACTTACTGGGTACATATTATTTATGTACTCGCGCTATACTTCTGTACTTAATTGTACATGATCTAAGGCAGGTGCATCTGGTTACCAGTCTGGTGCGCAGATTTGATCCCCATCTCGAGACTTCGCGGTGAGCTGCCTTTCGAGCTGTTCTGTAGCAGCTGGAGTCTCCCTTATGTTTTATTTTTCTATCTATTCCCTTTCAAACAGTAGGCTAGTGTTCTTTTGTATATCCTACTAGATTGCCCACATACTTGTGAGACCAGGTCTTGGTACACACACTAGTAGACTTATGATTTTGGTTTTGTTTACATGATTACGATCAGTAGTTGTTTGTTTCCATTTAATTATGTCACATTTGCAAATTTCTAAATCTTTTAAACAAATGAGAAAATATTATCCACTTAGTAATCTATTTAAATGGGAAACCATTAGTTTGATCAGTGTTGGCTTACCTAACAATGGTGTTAGGCGCCATCACGGTCTATGATGGAATTGGGTCGTGACAACATGGTATCATAGCACTAGGTTCACGTAGGTCTCACAAGTTATGGGCAGACCTAGTAGAGTCTTGCAGATCGGTGCGGAGACGTCCGTACTTATCTTCGAGAGGCTATAGGGTGTTAGGAAACTACTCTTTATTCATCTCCTATCGTGCAGTTGGTGGTATACTAAAACCCTTTCTCTCATTCTCTCACAGATTGTGAGGACGTGTACGTCAGACATTCCAGATTAGGGAGGAGCTGCTCCCCCCATTGCTAAAGGCCGAGGCAGAGACCGGGGGAGGGCATCGGCCCGAGGTAGGGGACAAGGGCATCCCAGAGCTGCCCCGGTAGCACCACCAGCAGATCCAGTAGAGGATCCCATCATTGAGGAGCAGGGCGAGGTGCCCGCCGCAGAGCCAGCCCCGGTAGATTTCATGTCAGCACCGGGTTTTTAGGAGATCATGGGACGTATGTTGTGGTTCATGGACACTATGACTCAGGCTGATTTATTTCCAGCAGGCCTAGCCACATCTCAAGTGGGAGAGGGAGTACAGACCCTTACTGCCCAGGCTCCGGGGCATGCAACTGCAGTATATCAGACTCCGGGTACACTACCCGTGGGCGGAGCCCAGCCAGTTGCGGCAGCTGTACCTGAGCCTAGACCAACTTCGGACAGCGATCCGCAGAAGCTATTGGACAGATGGACTAGGCTACACCCTCCTATCTTCGGGTGGCGAGCGGCATGAGGATCCCTAGGACTTCATTGACCGGTGTAGGGACAGACTACACAATATGAGGATATTGGAGTCCCATGGGGTGGATTTCACTACTTTCCAGCTGGAGGGCAGGGCCCGTAGATGGTGGCAATCTTATCTTCTTGGTAGACCAGCGGGTTCTCCTCCTATGAATTGGGACCAGTTTACACAGCTTTTCTTGGATAGGTATATTCCACCCTCTGAGAGAGAAGAGTTGCGAGGTCAGTTCGAGCAGCTCGAGCAGGGTCAGATGTCAGTGACCGATTATGAGGCGAGATTCTCTGAGTTGTCTCGCCATGCACTTATGATACTTCCTACCAACACAGAGAGAGTGCAGAGATTTGTTGTGGGGTTTCACCCCAATATTCGGGATAGTATGGCCTGGGAGGTTGAGATGGGTACTGGTTATCAGCTAGTAGTGGAGATTGCGCGGAGGATTGAAGGCTACCGCCAGAGAGGTAGAGAGTAGATATAGCAGGACAAGAGGGCCCGATTCTCTGGAGAGTTTAGAGGTGCCCCGGCCAGGGGCAGATGGCAGGTTGGGAGGGGTCAGCCTAGCAGGGCGACATATCCAGCACCACTACTTCCTCGGGATGCTCCGGCGCGACCCTATTTTAGTGCTATGCCAGAGAATTCTTATCGCCCACCAGCTCATCAGGGTTCTTCCAGTGCCTATTTTAGCGCCATGCCAGATAGTTCATACCACCCACCAGCCATTCCGAGTTCTTCTAGTGGGTATTTAGGCCATCAGGGTCAGACTTCGGGGCAGCAGTCTATGGTACCGAGAGGTTGTTACGAGTGTGGAGAGCCGAGTAACATGAAGAGAACCTATCCCAGACTTCGGGGCAAGGCAGTACAGCAGGGTCATCATCCCATGATTGTAGCACCAGCCGTCCAACCACCCAGAGGTAGGGGACATGTGGGTAGGGGCCATCCTAGAGGTGGAGGCTAGGCAAGGGGAGGTCAGCCAGTTATTGTTCAGCCAGGTGGAGGCCAGCCAGCCGGCGCTCCAGCTAGATTCTATGCTTTTCCGGCCAGACCAGATGCAGTGGCCTTAGATGCCGTGATCACAAGTATTATTTCTATCTGCAGTAGGGATGCTTCGGTATTATTTAATCCAGGGTCTACCTATTCATATGCATCATCTCTGTTAGCTCATTTCCTAGGTATTCCTCGTGAGTCCTTGGGTACTCTTGTTTATGTGGCCACTCATGTGGGCGACTCTGTGGTTGTGGATAGGATCTATCGGTCCTGTGTGGTCACATTCTGTGGTTACGAGACTAGAGCGACCTTCTGTTACTTTATATGACTGACTTTGAGGTCATCCTGGGCATGGACTGATTATCCCCATATCCCGCCATCATTGATTGCCACGCTAAGACTGTTACCTTAACAATGCGAGAGTTGCCTAGATTGGAGTGGAAGGGTTCGTCTGTCAGTACATCTAGTCGGGTTATATCTTTTCTGAAGGCTCTACATATGGTCGAGAAGGGTTGTTTGGCTTATCTAGCCTATGTTCGGAATACCACCACAGAGTCTCCGACCATTGATTCGGTGCCAGTAGTCCGGGAGTTCACCGATGTATTTCCTTCTGACCTTCCAGGCATGTCGCTGGATCGTGACATTGATTTCTGTATTGACTTGGCTCTAGACACTCAGCCTATATCCATCCCTCCATATCGTTTGGCTTCGAAAGAATTGAAAGAGTTAAAGGAACAACTTGAGAAGTTGCTAGCGAAGGGGTTCGTCAGGCCGAGTGTATCACCTTGGGGTGCACCAGTATTATTTGTGAAGAAGAAGGATGGGACTATGAGGATGTGCATTGATTACCGCCAGTTGAACAAAGTCACCATTAAGAACAAGTACCCGTTGCCGGGTATTGATGATTTGTTTGACCAGTTGCAGAGTGATAGAGTATTTTCTAAGATCGACTTGAGATCGGGATACCATCAGTTGAAGATTCAGGACTCAGATGTTCCGAAGACTGCCTTCCGTACTAAATATGGCCATTATGAGTTTCTAGTGATGTCCAAACAATTCACATAATACGTATATTCAGGGTTCATACCCTCAACTCCAAGATTAGAAGAGGTACTTACCTCAAGCAGTGTAATTCATTATTCTGCAATGTCTTTCCCTCGTGAATTTGCCTCCAAACGCCTCGAATCTAGACACAAATAATTCGATTTAGTCAATAAAATTTACTGGAATTAATTCCATAAGGAAATACTAATTTTCCAACAAAATTCAAAATTTAACTCAAAAATCGCCCGTGGGACCCACATCTCGAAACCCGACAAAAGTTAAAAAAATTCGAAAGCCCATTCAACCACGAGTCTAACCATACCAATTTTACCAAAATTCGACCTCAACTCGACCCTCAAATCTTCATTTTAAACCAAGAGGGTTTTTCTAAAATTTTCAGCTTAATTCACCCATTAAATGATAAAAATAACCATGGATTCGGGTAATTTAACCAATATTGAGTTAAGAACACTTACCTCATTGTTTTCCTTGAAAAACTCCAGAAAATTGCCTCTTCCTGGGCTCCAATCCGTCAAAAATGGTAAACGGGACCAGAACTTAAGCTCACTGCCCAGGCTTTTACTCTACGCGATCGCGGATATCCCCACGCAATAGCGAAGTACAGTTTGCCCCTGACCATAGTAAACCTTACGCGATCGCGGACCTGACCACGCTGTCGCGATGCACAACTTCACAGACCTACGCAATCGCACACTCCTCCACGCGATCGCGAAGCACAAATGCGTGATCTCCACTTCTTCTCCATTTCCTCTATGCGAACGCAACCATAGCCATGCGTTCGCGATTCACAAAATCCTAGAGCTATGCGATCGCATCCCTCTTCACGGGATCGCATAGAACAAAACTCAACAGCCCCCAATTAATCCTACGCGATCGCAGATATCCCCACGCGATCGCATAGAACAAAAACCTCCATTGTCCAACTAAGCCTATGCGATCGCAAACACATTCACGTGATCGCGTATAAGGAAAACAGATACAGACATCAGAAAATTCCCGCAGCTGTTTAAATCCAAATTTTTGATCCGTTAACCATCCGAAACTCACCCGAGCCCCCTGGGACCTTAACCAAACATATCATCAAGTCCCAAAACATCATACAAACTTATTCGAACCCTCAAATCACCTCAAACAACGCTAAAATTATGAATCATACCCCAATTCAAGCCTAATGAACTTTGAAATTTCAAGTTTTCACAAACGACTCTTGAACCTATCAAATCAAGTCCGATTGATCTCAAATTTTGCATACAAGTCATAAATGACAAAACGGACCTATTAAAATTTTCAGAATCGGATTCGACCCCGATATCAAAAAGTCAACCCCCCGGTCAAACTTTTCCAAAAATTAGACTTTCACCATTTCAAGCCAAATTCCACTACGGACCTCCAAATAATTTTTCTGACATGCTCCTAAGTCCAAAATCACCATACGGAGCTATTGGAATCATTAGAATTCAATTCCGAGATCGTTTACACATAAGTGAATATCCTGTCAACTTTTCCAACTTAAGTTTTAAATTATGAGACTAAGTATCTTATTTCACTCTGAAATCTTTCCGGACCCGAATCAACTAACCTGATAAGTCATTAATCAACTGTAAGGTATAAATTGAAGAGTAAATGGGGGGACGGGGCGGTAATTCTCAAAACGACCGGCTGGGTCGTTACACTCTCCCCCACTTAAACATACGTTCGTCCTCGAACGTGCCAAGAGTTGTTTCCAAGCCATCAAATCACTATTCCATCTTACCACGCACGTACCCGGGGGTGATCTCACATCACCTTATTCTATTTAGTCCTGACCACACAACATAACTGAAAATCATTAACTTAACCTTAGCCCAAAAACCTTGGAGCCAAATTTCTAACATCCATTATTCTTTTCAAGACCCGAATCTCACATCTACACACTGTATAAGCCTGAACAAGTTGTATTCAGCCATAACCATAATCCAAGATATAATTACATAACATACTACACAACTCACATACTCGTAGCACCATTTCTGATCACAGTAACTACTCAAAACCAACCAAGTACTAGTATAAAACCCCGCATTCAACATAACCTCATTCTGAAACCTTCGTACACTGCTAATGATGAAAGAAACAATCAAAAATTCATAACCACTTATCAGATCAACTAGCCATGGAGCTCTCTCACCCCAACCAGAACCATAATCCTCTCGAATATACCATAATTAAGCCTGATAGTACCCATTCTAGGTCTAATGACCTTATATTATTAAACACAACTATCACACAGGCACGCCACATCAATATAACTCCAGCCACCAATGCGCAATCCGCGTACCCAAATATGGGAGATGTCTCAAGGAAGAGAATCGTATTGCAAGTTCAATAAACACCACCACAACCGCAATATTACAACCAACTCCTCAAATTTCATGAAGAGGATAACTGTAGGCGCATGTGCAGAATTTTAGAGGAAGAAAAGCAATGAAATCTGATAAATTATCAAAGAAATAAAATTCCCTCACCCGGCATGGTCACAGGCCTCCAGTCCCAGCATATCATACAGGATCAATTAAGTAAGTACACATGTATATGATAACGAAATAAGATTCTCATGCTCCTGGACTGGTAGAAATAACACGCCATAGTGTAAGCATGTGCAAAGTCTGCTATCACACTTCAAATTGGCAATTTAACGCATAAATAGTAACCACCCCGTTTATTCGGGGAATTAGCCTATTTGTAACCTCAAGTGTAGCCCAAATAGTTCTCAACAAAGGTAAGAACACGAGAAGCATCATAAATTTACGCTCAATAGTCAACTCTAGGCATATTATAGCCTAAGCATTCCTCCGAGTACAAATACTTGCTCTAATGCCCGCACATGGGCTCAAACCTCACATATATGCGCACTCATAGCGCATAGCTATTACAAATAATTAACGCAACTAGTGCCTCCACCGAATTTTAAATAAAATAGTCACCTCAAATAGGTTGCAACCCCAAAACAATATACTTCTGAGAACTCCTAGTCTCCAAATTCATCGAACACATGAATCACCGTAACTCATCCCAACTCCAGCACTAAAATGACTAACACATCTCCCATTCACGATAATCCCATGAGGAATACTTTCATAAATCTTCCGTGTCACATTGCAATAATTTGAATACTAACAGTCTATCAACCAGGTGAGTACTACTATACCGATGAACATCCGTAAGTCAAAACACAATGCGTCTTCTGAAATGGACACCCTTCTCAGGGATTATCGAGCAGTTATAACATTCATCGAAATATTGAAAACTGACCATGCTATCCAAAATTCTTGACCTTCCCTTCAAGACTGAACTGCCAACATGTACATGTAAATCTTAACCCCGTACAATACATCACATCTATCATGCCATCATGTAACATGCACAAGAATCTCATTATTAACTCTGAGTCACCAGCAAATTACATACCCGGTTAGTTAGAACCCTTTCTCTTGCTTTCTTCCAGGAAGAAATCACAATACACAATGCGTTCTCCACATCGGTAGAAAATATTCGATTATAACTATGGTAGAAACCATCAAGAACATTTTGAAATCCATTTTCACATAACCAAGTTATTTGAGCTAAATCTCCCTAACTCTACCAAGTCACGCATGTCACCAAACCCAAGAATATTGCCACCAAAACATCCGTAAAGTCTCACCACATCATAATTACCACCATAAATACCACAACCGAAACACCCACTCTGAAAATACCTTATTTGAGTCTAAAGCCATTTCCTTCACCTTCTTGATACCGAAATTTTAAATCCATAACGATATATAAAAAAAAATGCCACAAGTCTAGACACCAATGAACTTAAATCTCAAATTCTAGTCATATACAAATTCGCCAAAATTCTCAGTTGCTACATATTAATCTTGAATCCATTAGAATTTTCTTGAGAGTCACCGACTTTGCTCAAATCTAAATTGCACCGCCCAAATAGGCTGAAAGACACGTGCTCCATTAGCACAACAACACTCAAAGAAGTAACCCTACTTTAACACCACCAATCAAATTCATACTCCATGTGCACTACATCCTTCAAATAATAACTTAATCATTGCATGTTTTTCATATTTTCATAAAGTATAATATAACTCGTATCTAGGAATTTTCTTACTCGAGTCATCCCCAATCTCAACCTCTACATTCATAACTTATCTACAAGTATGTCTCAGACCAAAACTAAAATTTAACATATAACTATGAAATCAAACTATTAATAGTAGACTCCCCCACTTGGCTCAAAGTCATAGATCATATCATTTAATAACTCACAACACCCATACCTTATTACTGTCATGATACTGCAGTGAGATTCAACAAAATTCTTCACAGGCTCATGCAACACCAACCATAAAATACCCCAATCATTCGCTAAGCTCGCATTTATTCTCTTGACAGTCAAGTCAACTTTCTCACCCAGATTCAAATTCAGATCTGAACACATACACTTGAAAAGAACTCTACACTCAACATTATTATGACCGCATATCCGTAGTTTACCTCGTATGCGATAACCCACCTGCTAAGCTTCAAACTGTCATCTCTCCATAACCTTTCACAACCACAACTACTATGCCATCACTTAATCTTCATGAGTCTGAACACACCACAAGACATGAAAAATCTACTTCATTCCACATTTAAACAACATGAAAAATCTTTTAACACACTCATAACTCGAGACTATACGTCACATCAAGATAGAAATCAAGCACCCAATAGTCATTTTCACATCCCAAAAAAACTCTTCCCATCATATTCGAACCATCTGGACATATCTCGCAGTCACATCATACTCCTCATATAGCCATTCAACCGCTCATCGATCCATAAATTCCACTCATTGGGACATTACCGGATATATGAGTCCAAATGTACAAGTTCAGGCAACTGAAACTACCGAGCCTAAGCTGCGGTCTATACCTGGCCTCAAGCCCTCCTGACTGGCCCATCACCAAATCATAGAATACACATATCGAACCTTGTTTATAGAATCACAAGTCGGCAATAAACAGCTGATACCGAGAGCTTACATGTGCACACAAATGCGTGGAAGGAATTCAAAATGATTACGCTTCAAGCTGAATCAATACCGCACGATAAGGAAAGAAAGATGGGAAGTTTATCCTAAATACCATGTAGCCTCTTGAAGATAAGTATGGACGTCATCATACCGATCCGCAAGACTCTACTAGACATATGCTCATGACTTGTAGAACCTATGAACCTAGAGCTCTGATACCAACTTGTCATGACCTAAAATCCGACTAGCCGTGATGGCACCTAACCCACCTGCGAGGTAAGCCACTTAACCACTAACCAATTCCAATAACAATTAATAAAGCAATTTAAATAAATAATTATCTTAACCTTATGCATTTCTTAAGAACTGATAGTACAAATCACGAACTTCTATGAATAGAATTTACAAACCTGGTATGAAATAATATATCATTTGTTTGAAATGTACATGAACAGATTGTTATAAATCTAAGGCTACCATGAAAAAGAGGCAGCTACAACCGGAACGCAGGTACATCTTCAGATCCAGCTCCCAACGAACATAACAACATCAACATCCAATATATGCACACAAGGTGCAGAAGTGTAGTATGAGTACAACCGACCCCATGTACTCAATAAGTAACAAACCTAACCTTAGGTTCAAAGTAGTGACGAGCTGGAACACAAGTCGAGGTCCAACACCAATAGCCAACAACGTTTCATAACCATATAATTTAAAGCAGCACAAGTAATAATTCAACAATAACATGCTCAACTTAATCATGTTTTTTGAAAATAGCTCTACCTTTCAAGTGTATCAGTGAAAATTCAAATCTTTTATCGAAGTTGCCAAAAATATGAATAAGTTTGAAAACAATAATTTTTCCAAAATTCCTTTCAACAATAAATAAGATGTTTCATTTTCTTTCTACATAGCCCGTGGAAATTGCATCAATATGCCCATATTCCAATATGTGTGAGAAGTCATGAATGACGTGATACCGTACAGCATGAGAAAAATGCATCTCTACGCTTGCATGCCAAGTGTGCATGTCAATGCGATGCAACTCGGTGATAAAACTATATGCATACTCTCATGACCTATTTGGCCATAGATTTTGCAAAATATATTTGTATTTTTTTGGCAAATACATGTTTGTCCATAGATTGTATCTATATTTTGACAAATTCTCAAAACCAGCTCAAGAGCTGATTTTGGCCCAAAATATCACTATTACATTTTTTAAAAAATTTCCCCAAACTTTTATATTTTATAAATGAGCCCATCATTTATTATTTTTCCCCAATGTTGCTTCGTCTTCTCAATCATCTGATAGTGTATTATGTAGTTCATTATAAAAATAATAATTTTGTACCAAATTTATTTATATTCAAGACTATGGTTTGCGATAATATAATGAATGTTATTGATAAATGTACTGATGGGTATTTGTGATAGTTTTTAGAACTTGTGGGTATAAGTCATGTTTCATTTTTTTTTTTTTTAAAGTGAAATATGTTTTGAAAACTTGTGTCCAAACACATTTTCATCTTCAAACCAAACTTCACCCAAATTAGATTTTTCAAAACAAATTTGGGAATCTATGGCCAAACGCTAGCTCAAAGTATCATTTCATTTAGTACTCCGAGTTACTCAGTCCTCCCAGTCACTTAATCCTCTTAGTCACTCAGTCCTCTCACTCACTCATTCCTCATAGTCACTCAATCCTCCCAATCGCTCGGCACTCGCGCTCGGCACTCGGCACTCGCACTCAGTAGGTACATGCGCTCACTGGGGGTGTGTACAAACTCCGGAGGGGCTCCTTCAGCCCAAGCCATATAATTTACACGGACAACTCACGTACTACACGGATAACTCACGTACTATAATATCAATATTTGTATCCGCACGGACAAATCACGTGCTATAATAAGCCAATCTGGCCTGCTGCAGCGTGCAGCCCAATCCCATAATAATAAAGTATATAAAGCCAATATCACCTGCTGCGGCGTGCAGCCCGATCCCATAATTATCCTCACAATCAGGCCGTCGGCCTCACTCGGTCATCAATCTCTCCAGTCTCTCGGGCTCACAATGTCATGAAACTAGCCCAAAATGATGATATGATGAATCGATAAATAACAACAGAGACTGAGATATGATATGTAATAAAATGAATATGACTGAATATGAATTTTCAATTTAAAATAAATAATTCACAAATATATGACCTCTGTGGGTCCCAGTAATACTGGCACATGGCCTCAACATGATTTTTAATATGATTCTCAGCTCAATTTCTTTAACACATAAAACTGCGTGGAAAATGCCGAGATTATTTGACTATAGAATTCCACGGAACAATTATGTCATAATTTCTATAGTGCACGCCATACGCCCGTCACCTAGCATGTGCGTCACCTCCAAATAATTCACATAATACGTTTATTCAGGGTTCATGCCCTCAGCCCCCAATATTAGAAGAGTTACTTACCACAAGCCGTGTAATTCTTTATTCTGCAATGTCTTTTCCTCATGAATTGGCCTCCAAACGCCTCGAATCTAGCCACAAATAATTCGATTCAGTCAATAAAATTTATTGAAATTAATTCCATAAGAAAATACTAATTTTCCAACAAAATCCGAAATTTAGCTCAAAAATCGCCCGTAGGACCCACGTCTCGGAACCCGACAAAAGTTATAAAATCCGAAAGCCCATTCAACCACGAGTCTAACCATACCAATTTTACCAAAATCCGACCTCAACTCGACCCTCAAATCTTCAATTTAAACGAAGAGGTTTTTTCTAAATATTTCAACTTAATTCACCCATTAAATGATAAAAACAACCATGGATTCGGGTAATTTAACTAATATTGAGTTAAAAATACTTACCCCGTTATTTTCCTTGAAAAACTCCCAAAAATCACCTCTTTCCAAGCTCCAATCCGTCAAAAATGGATTTCAGAACTTAAACTCGTTGCTCAGGCTTTTACTCTACGCGAACGCGGATATCCCCACGTGATCGCGAAGTACAGTTTGCTCCTGACCAGATTTAACCTTACGCGATCGCGGACCTGACCACGCTGTCGCGATGTACAACTTCACAGACCTACGCGATCGCGAAGCATAAACGTGTGATCTCCACTTCTGCTCCATTTCCTCTACGCGAACGCAACCATAGCCACGCGTTCGCGATTCACAAAATCCCAGAGCTACGCGATCACATCCATCTTCACGTGATCTCATAGAACAAAACTCAGCATCCCCTAATTAACCCTACGCGATCACGGATATCCCCACGTAATCGCATAGAATAAAAACCCCCACTGTCCAACTAAGCCTACGCGATCGCAGACACATTCACGCGATTGCGTATAAGGAAAACAGATACAGATATCAGAAAATTTCAGCAAGTGTTTAAGTTCAAATTTTTGATCCGTTAACCATCTGAAACTCACCCGAGCCCCTTGGGACCTCAACCAAACATATCATCAAATCCCAAAATATCATATGAACTTAGTCGAACCCTCAAATCACCTCAAACAACGCTAAAACCACGAATCATACCCCAATTCAAGCCTAATATACTTTAAAATTTTAAGTTGCCATAAACGACTCCGGAACCTATCAAATCAAGTTCGATTGACCTCAAATTTTTCACACATGTCATAAATGACATAACGGACCTATTAAAATTTTCAGAATTAGATTTTGACTCCGATATCAAAAAGTCAACCCCCAATCAAACTTTCCAAAAATTCGACTTTCGTCATTTCAAGCCAAATTCCACTACGGGCCTCCAAATAATTTTTTCGGACACGCTCCTAAGTCCAAAATCACCATAAGGGGCTATTGGAATCATCAGATTTAATTCCGATATTGTTTACACATAAGTGAATATCCGGTCAACTTTTCCAACTTAAGTTTTTAATTATGAGACTAAGTGTCTCATTTCACTCTGAAATCTTTCCGGGCCCGAATTAACTAACCCGATAAGTCATAAATCAACTGTAAGGCATAAATTGAGCAGCAAATAGGGGAACAGGGCTGTAATACTCAAAACGAATGGCTGAGTCATTACAGATGTAACAATAGACCAAAATACCCTTTTTCCTTAATTAAATGCAAAAAGTCAATCAACTGTCCATGATTATTAATTGGTCCCTAAAGTATAGGATTTTATACAAGTTACTCGAGTTTATACATAAGTTGTATTAAAGTACGCAGTTTTTTTAAAAGGTTAATTATTGATAATTATCGGTTATAAGTTAGTAATCTAAAAAATAAGATAAGTACACATCTAAACTTGCCCAATGCCATAAAGTAGGAATTAGAAACAAAATTGAAATTACTTTTGATGAACAAATTGTTAAATACTGTAACTAAAAAGATATTACTTTGCCGGATTTTTTGTTTTGGATTAGCTATGGTGATATTTTGTCGGATACTGATTAATTAGTGTTCTTTTAATCACTGATTAGTGTTTGCTTAAGTACAGGCTAGAATATACCAACACTTTTTCCTTGAAATTAAAGCAAGAGCGTATCTGCAAGTTAATACTTCAATTAGTTGCAAACAAATGGATTAGTTTTCAAATGAAATAATTGTGATTCTAGTCCCCTAAAGATAAATTTCAGTTTTGGCCATCATGATATTTAAGTAATCCAAAGTTCCATTTCCTCTACCAACAAATATCAAGAATTCGGTAGACTTCTATTAAAAGAGTTTTAACATTTTTTCTGATATATTGACATGATTATCTAACTACATTTGCTTTATTATATGTCATTTTATATTTTTAGCCATTATCTATGTACATAGTTTTGAAGAAAGGTTACACGATAAGATTTCACGTCCCATGGACTTAAAAAGAAATTAATGTTAGGTGATATTTCCTTTTAAAGGATATTCCGACCCACTCCTATTGACATATAAATATCATAACTAATATATTGACTTGTTGATGTTTTCGTTTCTTCAATGATATTACAAATATACACTCAAGTTTTCCTAAACTTTATTATTTTCCTCTACATAATATAAAATGCTAAAATGCAGGTTCCCTACAAAACTAGACATGGTTTGTGGAAGAGGGCCATACAAAAAGTGGTAAGTCGTCGCGCTAAGAGTGAAATATTAACGAGGATTTTGAGAAACTACTGTTGTTTAGTGGCTATTAATTTTTTATTTCATATAGTTACTATTTAGTTGTTACTCGACTGTATTCGCGCTACTGTATTCGCAAATACAGTAGCGGAATTCGTCTAAAAAATAGGGGAATCCAGTTATTTAATAACCGAAAGAGGATCAAGTAGCGTGTATCACTCTTAATTTAACTTAACAAAATCAATTCTACAAAACTTCGTTGCTACTGTGCTGTATTTCATGTATTCGTGCAACTGTATTTATAATTACAATGAGGTAATCCGCCTAATAAATAGGGATTGCAGCTGTTTAATTATGTATTATTGCATCTATTCGCGAGACTGAATTGATAAATACAGTGAGGTAATCCGCCTAAAAAACAGGGATTACAGCTATTTAATTTTGTATTTCATGTATTCGCGTGAATGTATTTATAAATATAGTGAGGTAATCCGCCTAAAAAATAGTGATAGTGTTTAATAACGAAAAGAGTAATATTGAATTGTATTCAGTTTCACTATATTGAATATAGTTGTATTCAAACAACAAAAAAAATCAAGAAATAGGGTGTATACCGTTTTATTCAATTCCACCGTATACATTGTATTCAAATCACAAATATTCATTATTCACTATTATACATTATATTCAATTCACCGTATTCAATTCGACTGTATTCAAACAATAAAAAATCACAAAAACAGTAATATTCGGCTATATTAAAAAAATACAGACCTTTGGAATGCATAAATATAGGCAAAAAAAATAATGTATTTATACAAAAATAATAATGTATTTGAGTGTATTTATATCATTGTATGTGACTCAATAGCAAAGAAGAGAAGAAAGTTCGTGGGAGATGCCATTTTCGGCCAAGCAAAATACTGTATACATTGTATTAAAACTAAAAATGGAGACGAACAAAAATCCGACCCTCAAATCTTCTCCGGTGTAGCCATGGTCAGATCTGTTCGCTTAAGAGGATGAGCCAATAGTGGATGATGACGCCGATGATTCTGATGTCGACGGCAATTCTGATGACGACCACGATGATGACACCGACGATTCTGATGATTACTGTTCGCCTGCTCCCTCTTTGCTTCAGATTTATTCTCTTCGCTACAGAAAGTCCACCATCGTCACCAAAAATGGCTGCTACGACGGCTGCCTTGATGGAAAAGGGAGAGAGATTTGAGGGAGAAGAGAGAGAATTGAGAATCTTGATGATAGAGAGAGAAGGAAGAGAGAGAAAGAACATAATTGGCGTATTTCATGCCTCAATGATAGGCTATAAAATAAATACTTATTTTGCTATAAAATAGAAAAAGTAGTTATAAGTAATAATATTTTGAAATTATTTTGGTTTATAATAAATAAGGGGTAATAGTTTGCTATAGATGGTAAAATTTTCAATATTAATTATCATTTGATTTAAAAGTGTAAGTTACATACATCATCAGTATAAATAATAATTTACACTATGTTATCCAAAGGATATCTAGAGGTAAGCCTCTTAAAATGTGGTATCGGTAGTATTAAAAATAAAATAGAATACCTAGTACAACAGATAAATGGACGTGATCGTTTAAAAGTTCCTTAAATACTAACGGTGTATATTAATTTAACTCTTATTTTAGTATCTTGTCCAGAGAAAAACAAGGAAAAAGGAAACTTGTATCCAAAAATCCTCTCGTGAACCGAATCATAGCCTTTGGAGCAGAAGAAAAGTGAGAAAATCCATGCAATAGCTTTGCTGTAAACTTCGTATTTACCTTAAGAAATTCATATCATATGTATAAATTATTTAGAACCCTAAAATTCAAAAGGGCTAAAAATTCTGAACCGATATACTTCAAATTATGGATTCGTCTTTCGCCGCACACCATCAGAAAATATTGTACATTACTCAATTGAACTGTATGCAACCGCCACAAAACACTTTTGATTTGGGGCTCAGCCTAATAAATTAATAAATGTAAACTTAAATAAAGCTAGATTTACATATCAAGACTAATTACATCACTACTTTCAAACTTGTAACAGTGCTAACTCTCCATCAAATGCAAGCTAAAGTTGGTGTACCGTATGTTTCAATATTGGACAGTTATATACAATTTTCTGTAGAGACGCAGATTCAGAATTTGAAGGTTGCGAGTGCCATTAGACAGTAGTATGCTACTGGTCTGATTTTCCCTTACTTAAGCCATCAAAAGAACAAAGTTCATTCATTCTAGGAATTGCATATGGACCTTGTAATAAGCCTTTGGCAATCAATCTATATGCTGCCTCTGTCAAATGTACACCATCCCAACTAACATATGAAGAAGGATTATTACACACATTTGATAGTGGTGAACCACAAATTGCCAATGAATCATAATTGTATGGACCTCCTCCTCCACAACATGCTACAATAGTGCTTGTAAAACCTACACCATCATTAACAAAATTGTTAATAAACTTCCAAATTGATGTTTTCAGAAAGTTCGGGATATAACGATAGAGTTTAACTTTTATATACCAACATAAATTATTTTTGAAGAATTAACCTAAATATCACCCCATCCTACCACTTAAAATAAATAAAAATAGCCGACGGGTTTATAATCTATGTACAATGTGTATCATCATGTATGATCAGTGTTTAATCGTATGGCCAGTTACTTTTTTCGTTCTTCTTTTTTCAATTGCATACCTTTTTTGGGAGAAACAAAATTAATTAGTGTTTAATCTATGTTTACCACCTAAGAAAGCAAATAGTGAATCCAAAGAGCCGGTGAATATATAAGATATGTATAATTCATGTATAATATGTGTATAATCTATGAACTATTTGTGTAAAAATCCATAAACCTTTGCACTATCTGGTCACCTAAAAGATAACTAGATACAACTAACATTAATAAATGGAATTAGTAGCCTGCTACAACAAGTTAAAGTACACCGATATTATAAAAAATTTATATAGCCAGAGTATATCAGTTACATCTATAATGATATGATGATGTAAAAAGGTAGATTTTACGTACCAAATTTTTTTGGAGATTTGTAAATTTGCATGGCTGCATTGTAGTAATCAGCATAGATTACGTTGGCTTGAGGATGAAGCTCGCGAATGCGATGGATTTCTTCTTGAAGTAGTTGATTATGATATTCAGCAAAATTGTTTAACCAATTTATGCAACCAGTTTCAGAATCATATTCATTTTTATTTGAGTTCTTAAAATTAGTTAAATAAGAAGCTGAACATCCAATTGGTAGATTTCCGGGAACAATAAGTGTTTGAGCTCCAAGTTCAATTAGTTCCTGCAACACAATCAACAAAGTGTCACTTAATTACTAGATTAAGAATATAAGCGGAGCCAGAATTTAAAGCTTATGGGTTAGGGATTTTAATAATTTTAAATTACTCGGTTCTAAATTAAAAAATTTCATATATTCAATTGATTTCTTAATTGAGACACATATAAGATTTGAACCAAAGTTACTGGATTCGGCCGAACCCGTAACTTATACATTGGCTTAGCCCCTTATTAAGAAAATGTTTTTAATATAGTAATATGAGTTGATAAAAATAATAGAAGAATTAACTCAAATAGCCGTCTACCTAATTGCTTAAACTAAAAATAGCGGACGGATATATAATGTATGTATAATTTATGTATAATATGTGTAATAACTGTGTATAATCAATGTATCATTTATGTATACCGGCTAAAAAAAATAAATATTAAATCTGACCGGTTATTTGTATAAAAATCTCAAAATAATAATTGATTCTTACATGAATGGCCAGGCCAATTGCTTTAACAACTTCAGGCACATATGTCTGAACTTCTTCCCTCGGCTTTCCTTGAGAAAATGGATGATTATAATCATTGCCTCCAATTTCCCCCATTAGAACTAGTGAATTTCCAAGAAACTCTCGGCAACCTGATTAATATTTCAAAGAATATAAGTTTCATGCATTAACGTAAAAATTTACACAATCATATGATGTTTTATAAAGTTAGTTTCTTTGTCACTTGTCTTATGATTTTCTTTTCTTTGGTATCTAATCAAAATTAATATATTGTGGAGGTCCACTTCAGTATACGTGTCATCTAAAGTCTGAACGCAGAAGATTTTTAGAAATAAATCAAACATTTATAAAATCAAATATCTCACAAGCTTTTCAAAATTTATTCCCTTATCCCTCCCTTTTATCAGTTTTTAAAGAGAAAGTCATTTATTTTTCCTCCTCATTATTCTGTGTCAACTTTTTAAAATATTTTTTCATCTTATGCTTATACTTTTTTCTTGCTCAAAAATCATGTAACTTTTTTTCCTCCTCGTAGTCTTGTGCTCTTATCTTGCTCTTATTGTCTGATTGAGAATCTTATAAAATAATATGTAATAGTTTTAATTTTCTACTTTCCAAAATCATATAATCGAAAAAGAAAATCATTTTACAGTTTTTCAAAAATAGTTATAAAATTTTTTCTTCAAAACTCAATTAAAAAAATATCCAAACGGAACCTTAGAATATAACATGATGTCCCCACTATATATTATCTATCTATTTCAAGTAATTCCGTTTCATAATAGGACTCAAATAATTATTTTTCTTGATAAAATTTGGTTACTTTATTAGTGGTTGGTGAAGGGATGGCTTATCCTAAACAAAAGCAACAAAAGTCTTTAGCTTTATCAAGCACTACATGAATTAGTAAGAAATCCAGAAACATATAATAATATAATTAACAAAAAAATTAATTTAGGAATAAATCACCTAGTCATCTAGCTTTGTTTGTTTATCACTTTATTCTTTTAATCAAGGGTTTAAGTTATATATATTAAAAATTAAATGCAAACTTTTTTCACATTATCAGGTATTTACATGTGATAGCATATTAGTTCTTATTTTTATCAAATTATCAATTAATATTAGAAAATATTATCATAGTAATTTACATGCTATTAACTTATAAATAACCTGATTTTGTAAATATTTATATCGTTAGTGCATAGAATACTTCATCTATGATTAATGCATGAGCAAATTTAGTGAAGAAGCTACAGATTCATACGAATTCTGAGCATCTATTGTGTTAAAATCTCGCTAAATAAGTATACACAGTAAATTTTGAGGTCAATAAATTAGACGGGATCGCCTGTCCCTTTACTTACCTACCACGCCCAACTAGCTAGGTACAACTATATTTCTATTTTCATTGACAAAAGTCTTTTTATCTTTAATTTGTAGTTACTTCTAACTATACATTTAAGCAACCACTTTCCTTACTTAAAAGCTTTAACTTATTGTTGGATCAATTTCTCAACTACTCCTTTTCATTGTCTTTTCTTATCACACCTTTTTCCATTAAGTAAATGGAAGGCTAGAATTGTAGGGGTTGGTCCCTCTCTTGAGTGGGTGATTTTAGAGGGTGGTGACTACTCCTTTTATTCCTAAAAGAATAACATCATTTTATATTAATTCGTATGAGGAAATGACATTATATTAAACTAAGAAATAATTTAATTTAATCTTTTTATTTTGTTCTTAATGAAAAAATTTTATAGTTAAATAGATTAATGTTATGATCGTTTAACATTATATGTTTCAAAAGTTTTATAGTCACACTTTTACAATAAAACAACATAATTGTAACGTAAGTTTTATAGGCACACAAGTTTACTTTATCTAATGTTCAATACAAGATTGTCAAACTAATTGTAACGTAAGTTACTCCTAGTTTCATAATTTGAGTGCAGAGAAAGCAATAAATTGGTGTATGATCTTTAGAGTGTTCATGCAATCATGGGTTGCTTATAACAAGAATAAGAGGTACTCCCTAACTTAGGGTTATATCAATCTTATTATATTTTTTACTTGCCTAGAATTTTTTTCCTCCTATTTTTTTTGCGTCTTTGATACGAAAATGACATATTTGTCTTCTATGGTTTGGTCCACTTGGTGGTTTGTCAAAAACAAAAGTGAATAAAAATAAAAGAAGAATTAGTCTAAATAGCCATCAACCAACCTTTTCACCTAAAAATAGCCGACGAATGTATCACATGTGTAATACATATATAATATATGTATAGATGTGTATAATTTATATATATCGACAGTAGCGAAGCTAAAATGTTTTCTAATAGTGTTCAAACTTGAAATAAGTAAAAGAAAATCTCCAACAAAGAACATTCAGTATATGTTATATATCTTTAAAACCTAATATGTTACCCTATATGCAGACAATTGACTGCCATTACGAGAGTGTAGCTTCGCCCATGTATACCGACTAAGAATAGTAAATAATAAAAAGCAGAAGTAGGAACTCAATAAGATGAATAAATCCATGATGTTGTGGGGTCTTACTTGTAGGAGAATTGCACAAAATTGGCAACATTTGTTTGAACCATTCCAATTCAGTTCCTAAGGACACATTGGTGGCTGGGTTCTTGACTCCTCTTTTCTGCAAAAAAGATATATCTACTGCTGTAGCTCCTGCTACTGCAAAATTCACTCCTCTTATTGAATTTCTGTTACTTGTCATGTTTTTCATAACACCAGCATATGGTGGTATTAGTGGGAATCCCATACTCTCAGCTGCAAATCATATAACATAATTAAAACCAAAGTATTCAGAATCTACAACAAAAACAACAACATATCTAGTGTATTCCCACAAATAACATCTGGAGGGGTAGTATGTACGCAGTCATACCCTACCTTTGCGGAGGTAGAGAGACTATTTTCGAGTATTCAAAATCTACAGTATTTATTGAAATTTTATAATTTTCACGTATATATATATCTGTATTCCGTAAAAGTGGGACACATATAGGAAAATATGCCGAGGAAATGGGATGTCTTCTTCTATATACAAGTAAAACTATATCCCTCATTGGACAATTACGTAGCTCAAAAAACTATATCCCTCATTGTATATACTAACAGTAAAAAAGTATTTTCAGTATCAGGTCACGTAAAAGATAAAAATAAAAATATTATTTATACGTACCAATGAAATCTATAACGAGACGGCCATCAGAAAATCGACCGGTGGGATGATGAAAGAATGTTTCACCGTAAGGAGGTACAGAAGAAGCAACGTGACTATTGGATTTTGAGAGTCGAATGAGGTTTCCGGTATCGGTTAACGAATCGCCGAAGCTAATTATAGACTCATAGCATCCAAGAACAAGTCCAAATGATGCAATCAACATAAGAATTATGTAAATAAAAGAAGAAGCATAAGAAGAAGCCATGGCAATTGCTTAAAGTTTTTTTGAATGTTATTTTGTTGCTATTAATAATAGAGGGTTCAAAATTTTGAAGTCCTCTGAGGAATTGTTTGACATGGGAATGAATTTATAGAAACTTTTGTTTACCTACCAACCCAAAAATTGCCAAATGGCAAGAGTCTACGAGGAAATAGTCCTTTGAGTACAAGTACAACTAACGTTACTATTAACTGTTTCTTTAATTTCCAAATAAAAAATTTAAAAAATGTATTTTAAACAGTAATCTTTAGCCGAGGATCTATCGAAAATAGTATCTATACCCTTTCAGGTTAGGGGTAAGGCTGCGACATCCTACCCTTCTCATGCCCCACTTGTGGAATTACACTGGGTTTTGTTGTATTTTTAACAGTGACCACCTAACCTTTCTATTTTTTTTTTTTGGAGTTTTACACTGGTTTTCGGTACTCGCTTTGGAGCTTAATTAGAATTCGCGTTTCCAAGTGTAATTTTAGGGTGTAAACCGCTCCTTCAAATGCGCTAGCCCAGAGCTCGAATCGGATATCTTTCGCTTAAGGATGATTGAATATTTATCACTTTACTACACTTTTTGGTGGTCTAACCTTCGTGTTTCAATAAAACCCATTAAGTTGCTTAATGTGCATTTAGTTAATCAAGATTCCAATACTCTTAGCTCCTCCGTTTCAATTTATATCTCTTAGTTTGCATGTCGTTGGAGTGTCATTAAAGGAAAAAATGGAAGTGTTAGAAATTAAAATATTTCTCCATGACGAACAAGAATAGTTCATTTAATTTTAATTTATTTATTAATATTCATAAGGAAATTATAGATAAAGTAAAATAATTCAATGATGTCCACATCGTAAAAGCCTGTGGATAATAAACCTCGAAATTTATAGTATGTGTTTATTGGCCGTTATTTGGCTAATGGATATAACATAGGCTTTAATATAATGGAATAAATTTATAGAAACTTTGTTTGACTCCACCAACTCCAAATGTCCAAATGGCAAGGGTCAATTCTCTTTCAAAATTTATAAATCCAATTTGTATTATTGTTAACTGTGACTATTTAATTTCTGATATCTGAATTAACTGATTAAGTTGCTAATGTTGTTTAGTCATTGCAATGACATAATCAAAGATTCTGATACTCTTAGGATAGCTTCAAATATTGTGTCACCATGACGTATGCGAATAATTCATTTAATTTTTTTATTTATTAAAATTTATGATGTGTCATTCAAGGAGAAAAAGGAATATAATATTAAATAAATATAACATAAAAAAATTTAATGATATCCACGTCGATAAGGGCTATGGATATGGACGTCAATTTTGTCTCCTGCTTCTTACAAATCATTTATTTGAATGTTAGTGATTTATTTTAGGAAAACTACATAGAGTCGCTCCTAAAAATAATAATAAAAAATATTTCTTATATTTTAATATATAATATACATATATTATATATATTTTATACATATTTTTATATATATTTAGCTATCATATGTAATTATTTTTTATCGACTGGCCAAATGTATAATTTTCCTATTAAAAATATTTTTAGACCAATTTAGCCCTAAAATAGGAAAAGTTTTTTATTGTGCAAGTTAAGCGCAAGTGGTTTTTTGGAGAATCTTTTTACTTTGCTCCAAAGTTGAAAGGAGAGAATCTAATAACGTCACTGCTCCGTTAATATGCTTATATAAGCCTAATAAACAGAAATGGTAACGGGACGGGGTAGGTGACTGTTAAAGGAGTTAGGGCATAGCAGTGGAGAAGAAAACAAAAATGAAAAGATATTTAAGTTGAAACAAATATCAGAAAATTTAACATAACAAACTAATAGCCCGTTTGGCCAAGATGCAAAAATAAACTTATTTTGAGAAGTATTTTTTCTCAAAAATATTTTTCTCAAAAGTACTTTTGGTGAGAAACAGTTTGTGTTTGGCTATTTAATTTGAAAAGCACTTCTGAGCAGCAATTAGTGTTTGACCAAGCTTTAAAAATCTTCGTTTAAGTGTATTTTTCTCAAACGTGCTTTTCAAAAAAGCGCTTTTGGAGAGAAACTATTTTTTTCTGTTTCTGCAAAACTGTATCTTCTTCTGCTCAAAAGCACTTTTTTCCTTTCAAAAGCGTTGGCCAAACACCTTAATTTTAGGGGAAAAAACACTTTTGACCCAAAAAAAAAGTGTTTTTGCCTCAAAAGAAGCTTGGCCAAACAGGCTATAAGGCAGTATAAGATGAATATAAGTGAGTTAAGAAAAAAGAATGGGAAATATTTACTCGTCATGTTTTATGTGATATTATTTTTTAATATTTGAAAATACTTTAATCTTAAAATATTTATTTTATTCTTAATAATATAATTTTATAACCATAAAAATCTCATGACACGTTAAAACTCACAAGTTGTATAAAGTTTATAATCACACAAATATTATATTTATTTGTCACGACCCTAAATCCACTATAAGCCGTGATGACGTCCAACATCGTCGTTAGACAAGCCAACACTTAATTATTCATTTTATCATTTTTAAAAATCATAAGTCTTTCTTGGATAGCTAGGTTAGTGCATTAAAATAAATCGTAGTTACGTACAGTTTCGTTAAAATAATACGTGAAAGTGAATCAGTGTAAAACAATCCATAACAAGTTCTAAAACACCCCCAAAAATCCGGTGTCACAAGTGCATGAGCATTTACTAAGGACAACAACAACAATAATAATAATAATAATAATAATAATAATAATAATAATAATAATAATAATAATAATAATAATAATAATAATAATAATAATAATAATAATAATAATAATAATAATAATAATAATAATAATAATAATAATAATAATAATAATAATAATAATAATAATAATAATAATAATAATAATAATAATAATAATAATAATAATAATAATAGTACGATGTAGACTCTGTGGACTGCAATGCATGGCCTGGGATGTAGCTCACATAAAGACTCATCAACAGTTGCGCCTACGTGCCATGTTGATCACCAAATGAACCTGTCAGATCATGCACATTCAGTGCAGAAGTGCAGCATGAGTACGTAAATCAACGCATACCCATTAAGTATCTAGCCTAACCCCGGAGAAGTAGTGACAAGGGGTCGACATTGACACTTACTAGAGGTCCAACAAAGCAATATAATAAAACAATAAGCAGATGTGAAGCACACAGCAGTAATGGGGTAAATCTGTAAGTTACATAATCTTTCAAATATTTCTTTCTAAAGCATGAATTTCTCAATTCTTGAATGCTACCTTAACAGCTCAGAAAATGTCAAGTGCCAAAATCAAATGAATAAGAAATACCATATAAAATGTTGGGCATTAGTGGAAAGATAATCTCGTGAATGTTCGGACTGCCAGCGATATAATGCACGATTATGTCGGGGTCGTTTGGCCCGATCTAGAATAATGTGTACACTGTCAAGGGTCGAGCGGCACAGATCATAGATGCATCTATTATACTGCCGAGGCGTTCGGCCGCTCCACAAGAAAGGAAGGAAGTTATCGAATTACAAGACACGTGCTTACAATACAGTATATGAGCACAAAGTGAATATAATCTTTACCGTTTCTCAAATAACTAGCCAACAACTCAAGGTGATAAGGCTCGGCCTAGTATTCATATATTTATTTCAAAATCAATTTCAACCATAAGTTTAATTAATAAGCCAGCAGAATGAGTTCAAATAATTCAAATATTATATGATAAGGTTCTAAATCTACCCGGACATAAACATGCTTTAGCTACGTACGGACTCTCATCACCTCGTGCATACGTAGTACCCACAATTAGTTGTACATAACAATATTTATCACCTAGGGGGTAGTTTCCCCCTCACAAGATTAAACAGGAGACTTACCTCGCTCTGAAGTTCCATAACCGGCTCCAACGCCACTCTAACACTCAACTCCAAGCCAAACGTTTCGAAACTAGTCAAACAACGTGCAAATCAATCAAAATATACTCCAATACTTACAATTTAACAATTTATAACAATTCCTAACTCCTCTTGAAAAGTCAATAAAGTCCACCCTCGGGTCCACATGCCCGGATTCTGAAATTTTTCGAAGATAAATTTTACCCATAACCTTATGAACTCAAATATATGATTTATTCCCAAATTCATGTCCAATTTCGTGGTCAAAATTCACAAAACCAATTCTAGGTTTTCTCTTAAAATCCCACAATTTCCATAATTTTTCATGTATTTACAAGCCCAAATTCGTATATTTAACTTACAACTTGTAGAAATTACTTACCTCATGATTGACGATGAAAATGATGCTCCAAAATCACTCCAAGGCCGGCTCCCTTGGATGAAATGAAAATAAGTCAAACCGACGCACTTAAACAAGCCCTCTGCCCAGCGATCATCGCATCTGCGGTCATTAGACCGCTTCTGCGGTTCCGCAGGTGCGGTCTAAAATTATGCTTATGCGGTTTTCCTAAGCCCCCTCCCCCCATCCGCATCTGCGGGCACGAATTTGCACCTGCGAAGGCGCACCTGTTCCAGTCCCTCCTCTTCTGCGAAAATGCCCAAGATGCCAGCTTCCGCTTCTGCCCCTTTATTTTCGCTTCCGCGATCACGCAGGTGCGGAAAACGTCTTCGCACCTGCGACCACAGTCCAGCCTTGCCCATGTCGCTTCTGCGATCCAATGCCTCACTCCTATGGTACCGCACCTGCAGTCCTTCTTGTGCATGTGCGAAAACACCAGCATCCAGAACTTCCAGTTTTTCCTTAAGTCTAAAATCCAATCCGTTGATCGCCCGCAATCTAACCCGAGGCACCCGGGACCTCAACCAAATATACCAACGCATCCCCAATTATGATACGAACTTAGTCGAAGCCTCAAATCATGCTAAACAACATCAAAACTACGAATCAATGGCCAAAACCTTTCTTTCAACTTTCCAACTTCCAAACTTCGCTGAACGCATCCGAATTATACTTAAACATTCCGGAATGACGCCAAATTTTGCGTGCAAGTCACAAATCACTATACGAACCTATTCTAAGGCTCGGAACCCCAAACGGGCATCGATAACATAAAAATTCACTTCAAACCAAACTTATGAAATTCTAAAACTTTCAAAATGCCAACTTTCCATAATAAGCGCTGAAATGCTCTCGGACTACCCGATACTCAACCCGAACGAACACCCAAGTCCGAAATTGTCATACGAATCTATTGGAACTTTCAAATCCCTATTCCAAGGTCACTTAATCAAAAGTCAAATCTTAGTCAATGTTTCCAACTTAAAGCTTCATAAATTAGAATTTTCTTTCTAAATCAACTTCGAACTTCCCAAAATTCAATTCCGGCCACACGTACAAGTCATAATACCTGAAGTGAAACTACTGAAGGCCTTAAACCGCCGGATGACACGCTAATGCTTAAAACGACCGATCGGGTCGTTACATTCTCCCCCACTAAAACATACGTTCGTACTCGAACGTGCTAAGAATTGCTCCGGAGTTTCCCCGAAATCATTGTTCAACACCTTGTGCACCTACATGTGCCACCATAACCCAGTTGAGCACATTAGCTCGATCCAAACTGAAGATCCTCCCTTTTATTTAGTCAATAAGCTTTAGAACCAAATTCCAACCTTTGAATTTCTCTACAAGACCTGATTCTAACATATAAACACCATATCAATCACTAAAACTGTACCAAAACATGATCATGCACCCATGATGACATCACACAACGCACCACATAATTCATTTGCCCAAGGCAACCTCCTCCAAGCACAACAACTGAAATTTCACTGACCCGAAGCCCGTAGTGTACCTCATAACACATATAAGCCATGTTTCAACTCTCGCAATACTGCCACGACGGAAGAGATGTGTAGAAACTCATAACCACCCGCCGAATTAATAAATCATGGAGTCTCTCCTCCCTACAAGGACCATTACCTCATTCTGAAATGAATAACAATATTTTCTCTTTAATATTCCTTATATAGATCTGATTGCATTGATTTCAGGTCCAATAATCTCGTCTCACCCAATACAAGTTGCTTAGGCAATAAGCCATCTTAAACACTGCCAAAAATTTCACATGACGCCAACAATGCGCCAACAAGCTACAAACTCGAATGTGATACATCGGGAAAAATGAACTCTGGAAAAGAACTACCCAGCCCGTGTAACGAATAAACGGCCGAAGAGATGCTATGAACCTTTCTCAGAGAATGAGAAACAAATACATGGGGAAAAAAGTATAGGGAAACGTACCAATATCTCACTGTTGCAGCGTACAACCCGATCCACACATGACACCATTACGGCGTACAACCCGATCCAACCATGATACGATTGCGGCATGCAACCCGGTCCAAACAATATACCCGTGGTGGGGTGCCACCCGATCCACACATAACAATAAATACAGAAATACCCATTAAGCCATAATGCTTATACCTGCGAAATACCCGAATATCAACCACAACCACGCCAAGTGAAAAAATACAACCATGGGGAGACGGATAGCGTCATACGCTACAAAACCCAAGCACGACTATGGTGCAATAAATGACTTGCATCTCGAGAGTCATCCTGCTCATATAACACCACAAGCTACACGGGACCACAACACATGTATGAATAATCAAGTCGTCTCACAACCCACATGACACAATAAAGTGGAACAACTGACAACGAAAATAACATCCAATGGCCGAAGGCTCCTACATAAGCAACGCTATGCTGAATGAATACATCCGACCTAATGTAGAGCACACATTCACATTAGACCCAATAACGGACCTCTAGCCGATTCCGATCATCCCATACTGGACCAATAACCTTTGAAGGATCCACTATGGCCCTATTCATGACACACAAGAGCAGCCGTCCCAATCCGGAACGAACTGACATAATTCACAACCAAAGGAACAGAGCGCCTTCCAGGGATAAACTCTCACATTAATGATAGTACCAAAAACCTCCATACTTGGTTCCAATTATTACCAACAAGTGGCTAACATGCCATGCTTATACAATTCCCCCGTGAGGTATACTCCCACAACCTTCTGCACCAGGTAGCAAAGTCTGCACCTCCATATCACCAACCGTACTAATTCGGTAAAGCAATCAAGAATCCGCAAATCAATACACGATGCCTCTCACCTCGGACACCATTCTCAAGCGGCACTAAGATAGTGCTAGCTTCCTCTAAACATCTGAAATTTTCCATGCTCATCCGAGCTTGTGACATACTTATTAACACCAAACCTCGACCTTGGTCCTCAACTTCCAAATTCTCATACCGCTCACTGCACCTATCATGCCGCTACGCGGGAGTATCAAAATTCATCATAATCTCTGAACTACTAGTAGAATGAACAATTCACTGGCTAGAAACCTTCCACTTAACTCATTTCATAAGAACTGTTGCAACAAGTAGCCGAATTCCCATAACCGCATAAAATACAAACCCCAAATCGTGGTCTAAACCGCCATAACTCTTTCGGGATCCATTTACACATAACAAGGCCATTTGAATCAGATGCCTCCCAAATCAATCAAATTATGGTGGTTGTCAAGCCCGCACGTACGACCACAACCACCTGTATAACTAACACGCCGAAGGAACTGATCATTGTCACAATCATGATGGTTCAAACTATTACTAACCGACCCAACTTCTTCCAGTTTACTCTTGAATTGCCTTAGGAATAATAATAGCTCCATTCCAAAACATAATAAACTCAATCAGCACTCATCCCGAGTGACCCGAATCACGATACCACATCATCTCAATACCCATGAACCATCTCATACCCTCCTTATGCGCATAATAATATCTCCAACTGGTACACCCGTTCTGAAAGATCTTCTGCGAATCCGAAGTAGTTTCTCCCATTTCTCTAATATTGCCACGCAGATCCGATGATAACATAGAAAATTCCCCGAGTATTCTTCATACTCTGCTGCAAAATCTCGGTCTTAAGTCAATAACGAACCTAAGAGTCCTTAGACACCGCTCTTACATTCTTGAACCCATTAGAACTACTGTTGAGAGTCACCCACTCTGACTTGGTCCAAATACAATTAAACTCCAACGCTCTGTTAGCACATGAACACTCCCAAAGAAGTAACCGGATTAATTCTTTTCCTTATACATCAAATCCACCAGAAGCATTACTCTAAGTCTTCCCAGAACCTGTACATGAATCGATAAGGCCAAATATAACACATATTCATCAAGTTCTTTGCCCGAATTACCCCTGATATTTCCTTTTTCTTAGTCGTAAATAATCCACCAATGCACCGATAACTAGAAACCGCACAAGCCGACATGGTAAAATTCAAAAATAGCCAGATTTATAATGGTAATTGAAAAATAGCCATAGTTTCAAAAGTAATCGAAATTTAGTCACTTTTCATGTAAAAATAAATCTGAACGAAAACATTGTTCAAAATCCGGAACATATTCCAGCATAATATAATGGAGTTTGAATTTTTTACATGTGAACTTCCAGCATAATATGGAGTTCCAGCATAATATACTGGTCCAACATAATATTCTAGAAGTTCATACACAGGTGCTCTATTCTCCAGTATATTATGCTAGAACTTTTCGTGTTGAAGCAAAATAGTGGCTATTTTTCAATGACTTTGCAAACGCTGGCTATTTTTCAATTACCAGTCTGAAAATTGGCTAGTCTGTGCTATTTTTACAAGCCGACAACCATGCGATCCAATCGTAGACGGTGGGCTCCCCCATTTAGCTTTAAGCTACCATCACATAACGTAGAGCCCACAACGATTCCTCCTTCTCAATTACCATGATCTCACATCGTTATCCCGCCAAATTTCTCGAAATCTTTTGTTAAGCTTTTCATGAAACATTCCAAATTATCAGCTACAATCGCATACTGGACCTTCTGTTGGGTAGTAAGTAGAACTCTTCATAGAAACCTCATCAAAATCACAAAAACGCTAACCTGCTTACAGGAGATAACCCACATGTGGAATTCCATTTCGACATCTTCCATCGACACTTCACTGAGTACAACTATCACGAAATCAGTAGCCCTCGTAAGCCCATGCTCGTCCACCAGCTATACAAGTCTGTTCATTCCCCATAGTCATCAACTAAAAGTCCGACCATACGTTCCAAATTCGAAGTCACGTCGTATCCCACAATGATAATCAAGCTCTTACACCCTTAAACACACCAAGCTAACTTCTTTCGTCATATTCAATCTTACTCAACACAGTAGAACCATTCCAAAAAAATCCGCAGACCTAGTCACTGTCCACAATGATTCCCAAATTGCTCTAAATTTCTCTCGAGGCATGTGACTATCCTACCACAGAATCCATATGCTACTCTGCCACTCTCACTTTGGTTAAACCATCTCCTTTAAGCAACTTCTCGACCTCTGTTTTTCATACTTGACCTGCTAGCAATTCAACCACCGCAAGACACCCCCTCTCGCCATGTACTTCCTCATCCTTCTCTACCCAAATATTGCCTCAAATCAAAATCCATCTCTGTAGCACCTGAACCAATAAATTTCTGCCAACTCTAAGCCTTTTAGAAGACCATCTTTCTCGAGCCATCAATATTAGAAATACCGATTCGATTCTGAAACCGCTACACACTGCCATCTCTAACAACTGCTTCTCAAGAAACATTTCACAACACCCTGCCCCAAAGGTAAATCAAAGAAGAACATAACACTAGTGACCTTAATGCATTCAAACAAGGACGATGATGCCACATCACAAATAAGAATTCCACCACACTCGAAATATCAAGTCTCGTTACTCCATCCACCAAAGCCTGGACGTCCATAGTCTGATTTCCTTTCCTCTACTGGATTTAAATGTCGAACCTCTAAATCATGCACTGGGAAGTCCTTATTCAAGTTGTTCACTGCCTCGATACACAAACAAGCACCCTACCATTACACCAATACTGTGCGATAACAATGCATGAACATCATAGCAATCTGTGCATAGCCTCAAAACCCTAGGAAATACAGATACTGAGCTGAAACAACAGAACATCCTTACGCAAGGTGACGTTAGTAGCCCACTCGAACACGCAGAGAAAACATCTTGTACCTCATTTGCGGTACCATTTACAATTACTCAATGCCTATTGATACCAAGCGCTCCACATCGTATAAGATTGAGTAGGAAGGAAATAAAGGCATAAGCCTCAAAGGAATCAAATCGCACGATGAGGAATCAAGAAGGGAAGTGCTCCTAACAGACTTGTAGCCTCTCGAAGATAAGTACAGACGTCTCCGTACCGATCCGCAAGACTCTAATAGACTTGCTCATGACTCGTGAGACCCAAGTGAACCTAGAGCTTTGATACCAAGCTGTCACGACCCAAAATCCACAATAGGTTGTGATGGAGCCTAAAATCTCCGTTAGATAAGCCAACACTTAATTATTCATTTTATCATTTTTAAAAATCATAAGTCTTTCTTGGATAACTAGGCTAGTGCATTAAAATAAATCGTAGTTACGTACAGTTTCGTTAAAATAATACGTGAAAGTGAATCAAAGTAAAACAATCCATAACAAGTTCTAGAACAACCCCAAAATCCGGTGTCACAAGTGCATGAGCATTTACTAAGGAATATAATAATAATAATACATATGTCCAGAAGGTAAGTAAGATAGGGTAAAATAAATAGTACGATGGAGACTCTGTACACTGCTATGTGTGTCCTAGGATGTAGCTCACATAAAGTCTCCTCAACAGTTGCGCCTACGTGCCATGTTGATCACCAAATAAACCTGTCAGATTCTGCATATTCAGTGCAGAAGTGCAGCATGAGTACGTAAATCAACGCGTATCCATTAAGTATCTAGCCTAACTCCGGAGAAGTAGTGACGAGGGGTCGACATTGACACTTACTAGAGGTTCAACAAAGCAATATAATAAAATAATAAGCAGATGTGAAGCACACAACAGTAATGGGGTAAATCTGTAAGTTACATAATCTTCCAAATATTTCTTTCTAAAGCATGAATTTCTCAATTCTTGAATGCTACCTTAACAGCTCAGAAAATGTCAAGTGCCAAAATCAAATGAATAAGCAATACCATATAAAATGTCGGGCATCAGTGGAAAGATAATCTCGTGAATGTTCGGACTGCCAGCGATATAACGCACGATTATGACGGGGTTGTTCAGCCCGATCTAGAATAATGTGTACACTGTCAAGGGTCGAGCGGCACGAATCATAGATGCATTTATTATACTGTAGAGGCGTTCGGCCGCTCCACAAGAAAGGAAGGAAGTTAGAATTACGAGACACGTGATTACAATACCGTACATGACCATAAAGTGAATATAATCTTTACCGTTTCTCAAATAACTAGCCAACAACTCAAGGTGATAAGGCTCGGCCTAGTATGCATATATTTATTTCTAAATCAAATTCAATTATAAGTTGAATTAATTAAGCCAGCAGAATGAGTTCAAATAATTCAAATATTACATGATAAGGTTCTAAGTCTACCTAGACATAAACATGCTTTAGCTACATACGGACTCTCGTTACCTCATGCGTACGTAGCACCCACAATTAGCTGCACATAACAATATTTATCAGCTAGGAGGTAGTTTCCCCCTCACAAGGTTAAACGGGAGACTTACTTCTCTCCGAAGTTTCAAAACCGGCTCCAACGCCACTCTAACACTCAACTCTAAGCCAAACATTCCGAAACTAGTCAAACAACGTGCAAATCAATCAACATATACTCCAATGCTTACAATTTAATAATTTATAACAATTTCCAACTCCGCTCGAAAAGTCAATAAAGTCCACCCTCGGGCCCACGTGCCCGAGTTCCAAAAGTTTTCGAAGATAAATTTTACCCATAAACTTACAAACTCAAATATGTGATTTATTTCCAATTCCATGTCCAATTTCTTCGTCAAAATCCAAAAAAACCAATTCTAGGTTTTCTCTTAAAATCCCACAATTTCCATAATATTTCATGTATTTACAAGCCCAAATTCGTATATTTAATTCAGAACTTGTAGAAATTACTTACCTCATGATTGATGACGAAAATGACGCTCCAAAATCGATCTAAGGCTGGCTCCCAAGGAAGAAATGAAATAAAAATGAGCCAAACCCACGCACTTAAACAAGCCCCCCGCCTAGCAGTCATCGCACCTGCGGACACTAGACCGCTTTTGCGTTTCTGCAGGTGCGGCCAAAAATTATGCTTCTGCGGTTCTCCTAAGGCCTCCCTCATCCGCATCTGCGGGCACGAATTTACACCTGCGAAGGCGCACCTGCGCCTGTCCCTCCGCTTCTGCAGAAATGCCTGAGCTGCCCGCTTCTGCTTCTGCGCCTTCATTTCTGCTTCCGCGATCACGCAGGTGCGGAAAACATCTTCGCACCTGCGACCACAGTCCAACCTTGCCTAGGTCGCTTCTTCGAGCCGATGCCTCACTCCTGCGGCACCGCACCTGCGGTCCTTCCTGTGCAGGTACGAAAACACCAGCATCCAGAACTTTCAGTTTTTCCTTAAGTCCAAAATCCAATCCGTTGATCACCCGGAATCTACCTGAGGCCCCCCGGGACCTCAACCAAATACACCAACACGTCCCCAATTATGATACGAACGTAGTCGAAGCCTCAAATCACACTAAACAATATTAAAACTACGAATCAATGGCCAAAACCTTTCTTTCAACTTTTCAACTTCCAAACTTTGCCGAACGCTTCTGAATTATACTTAAACATCCCGGAATGACGCCAAATTTTGCGTGCAAGTCACAAATTATTATACGAATCTATTCCAAGGCTCGAAACCCAAAAAGGGCATCGATAACATAAAAAATCGACTTCAAACCAAACTTATAAAATTCTAAAACTTTCAAAATGCCAACTTTTCATAATAAGCGCCGAAATGCTCTCAGACCACCCGATACTCAACCCGAAAGAACGCCCAAGTCCGAAATCATCATACGAATCTATTGGAACTTTCAAATTCCGATGCCGAGGTTGTTTACTAAAAAGTCAAACCTTAGTCAATTTTTCCAACTTAAAGCTTTCGAAATTAGAATTTTCTTTCCAAATCAACTCCGAACTTCCCAAAATTCAATTTCAACCACACGTACAAGTCATAATACCTGAAGTGAAACTACTCAAGGCCTCAAACCATCGGACGACGCGCTAGAGCTCAAACGAACGGTCGGACCATTACATTATTACCGTAGGTTCTGAAATTCTTTTAGACAAGTTACACAATTGGTTGGTCTAACCAAAAATTAATTATATATGCTAGCCATATATGCCAAAATTATATATGCTTATAAGCTTAATAAACAGAAATGGTAACGGGATGGGGTAGGTGATTGTTAACGGAGTTAGGGCATAACAGTTGAGGAAAAAAAATAAATGAAAAGATATTTAAGTTGAAAAAAGATATCAGAAAATTTAACATAACAAGCTAAGGCAGGATAAGATGAATATAAGTGGGTTAAGAAAAAATAATGGGAAATATTTACTCGTCATTTTTATGTGATATTATTTTTTAATATTTGGAAATAATGTAATCTTAAAATATTTATTTAATTCTTTACAATATAATTTTATAATTATAAAAATCTCATGACACGTTAAAACTCACAAGTTAGATAAAGTTTATAACCACACAGATATTATATTTATTATTGTAGTCTCTAAAAAAACTTTGACAAGTTACACAATTGATCGGTCGACAAAGAAATAATTATATATGTTTGTCATATATGTAAAAATTATACACAACTTATGTAAACATAAATATTATATAAAGAATATATATTTTGCGGATCTTATTTTTTGAAGCGATTAGTCAATATAATTTTTTCAAGAATTTTTTTCTTAATATTTTTATACCCTAAATGATAACAATAGAAAAAGTATAATAGAAGAGACGAAAAGTAAAGGAGGACAAGATGAACAGATGGAAATCAAGAAAGTTGACATAGTAGGTCCTTGTGGATAAGCTTTTGTCAAGAAAAGCTTTCATCCATTTGGCCTTTTCTAATTGGAGCAAAAGTTTAGCAGAAAAAAGCAAAGTTAGAAAATTGAAATAATAAGAAGAATAGGGGTTGGTGAGAAGATAAATACATATACATCAAATGATGTTGTGCACCACTCAAAATTTTGACTCTTAAGATAAGCTCTTCTTGTTAGGGGTGCTTATCGGACGAATCGGATAGATAATTACTTTTAACGGTTCGGTTTAACGGTTATCGGATTGTAAATGTAGTAATATATTAGCCATCTAATAAGACAACGGGCGGATTGGTATCGAATTAAAAATTATCGGGCGGTTATCGGCTAAACTAATACCAAATTTTTAATATCATCTAAGATCTAACCAAACGATATTTTTTAATTGAAGAGTCTTCAAGACTACTCATACTGCCATACATGTATTAACCAAATTTTTAATACCATTAAGACTACTCATACACACATACACGTATTAATCATTAAGATTTTGATTTTTCGACTTTTCAGTTCTCAGTTCAAGAGAGAGACGAGACTGACGATTTTTCTGTCTCTAGTGGCTGCAGACAATTGAGAATTAGAAAATAGAAATTAGGGATTTAGCCATTTGGAGTTTTAATAGTATTTTATATACATAAGGTTAAAAGTATAAATATAAAAATTCTTAACGGGTTAACAATTTACCCGATAAGAAAATTGAGTAATACGCCCCAGACCGTTAAGTCGTTAATTATATAATTTCAATTCGTTCACCATCCATTACACCAATAATCCGATACCAATAAGCCATCGGTTCGGTTAACGGTTTCGGTTCGGTTTTGAATATCCCTACTTCTTGTGACAAATTACACTGTATATTTGACCTTATATATATAATATAATTTCCGATAAAGGAGTTTGGATGAATCCTCTTGTGCCCTAGTAGTTCCAACGACATATTCGAGACTCGATTCTCGCTCCCTCTTATCCTCTTAATAAAAATTTTCATAATTCAGAATGAGTTCAACATCTATATATCGATCGTGTAAAAAAAATACTATTAAGTAAAAGTAATCAACTCATGAAAAATGAATCTAATAGACAAGAAAATTGGGCAAGCAACATAATACTACATATTATATTGTTTGCGTAAAGAATCTTTATGTAAGTTAGAGTAACTAAATCTTTACTCTATTAATACAAGTTAAATTCAGTTTATTTAATATATTCCTTAAGAGAGAGAAAATGAAAAAAATATATTATATAATTCCTGGTTTTCTTGGCTACTAATTACTGAATTAGGTTGTCTGTAAATAGACTCCCACCAACTAAAATTGACCTTTTCAGATTTGGAAACTGCATTTTTAATATTAGATATAATCATAGTATTATAGAACCAAGTCAGGTAAAAATAAATCATTTGAATATTGATAAGTGTGTTCTCTGCTTATAGCTACTTGATTAGCATTAGAATTTGTACGTCAACGCGTATTTATTTTCATGGTCAATAAAGGGTTTGTCCACTCACCCAGCGAGGTACGCAAGATTTTTCGTAAGCATAACAATATTTGAAGAAGTAAATAAATAAATAATCGTAATTTAATAACTAGTAAGTATTAGTCGGATTAGTTGGGTCTCAAAGCGAGTATTGAATATCTGATGAAAAAAAGATACTTAAATAGTGGAGAATTGCGACCATATCTCTCCCTCCCCCTTATAATCCTCTCAATAAAAAAATTATAATTTGAATTTAACTTTTCAATTGATAATAAAAAAAATTATACTATCATATTACCTAAAAGATAATTATTAATAACGACTCATAATAAGTAACATTATATTACTAGAAAACAAAGCATAGAACATATATTACATGTTATGTATAAATTGTATAAACTAATTTTTATACTGTCAGCATATATACATAAATTACATCTAAATCTTTACACTATGAGAGATATAAGTTAAATCTATTAATTTGTAATATTTTCTTCGTCCCAATTTATGTGATGCTCTTTTTATTTTTATCAGTCCCAAAAAGAATAACACCTTTCTATATTTAATAACAATTTAATAGTAAATTTTTCTTTTTACCCTTCATGAGATGATTTCTAGCCACACAAATTTCTATAGTTTATTTTAGACCACAATTTTTTTTAAAAATTCCTTTATTTCTTAGATTTTATGCTCAGTGAAGCAACTACATCTAAATTGGGACGGAGGGATTAGTATATCCTTTGAAATGGTATGACAAAAGAAAAAAAAAACATTACCAAATCACTTGTTTATATATTTGGTCTATCAGCACCATCCCATCTTAAATCCTATCCAAGATAATGCACAAACTTTATTTAGTTTTAACAAGAAATTAAAAACCACCAAAAGGATGTGGTGCGCGTATGAGCTGCTCTTCCTTTAATCAGAGGTATCGGATTCGAGTTTTGAGTATGGAAAAATCCTTAGTAGAGAGCGTTCTTTTCCGAATGAGGCCCTACGTGACACGAATCCGGATATAATCGGGATCCAATACGAGTATCAGACACCTTGTGGGAAACCAAAAAAAAAACAAGAAATTAGAAGTTATACTTGATAAGGAAAGTAGAAGTGACCATATTGCATGAATCGCACCACTAATGACAAATGCAAGGTGGCTGTAACTAGACTCCCACCAACTGAAATTGACTTTTTCAGATTTGGAAACTTCATTTTAATACTGTAAAAGATATAATTAATTATAAAACAGAAATAGAACCAATTCAGAAAAAAGTAAATAATTTAAACATTGTCAATTGTATTCTCTGCTTGTGGCTGCTACTTGTTTTTAGCATTAGAATTTGTCTTGTCAACGCTTATTTATCTTCGGGAATCACGAGAAAGGGAATGTACACCAATTACCAGAAACAAGTAGTAGTCAACTCGAAATGCTGCTATATATTTTCTTTTCCTTTTGTTTTTCTAAATGAAATGCTTGCATTTAGTTAATCCATATAATTAACTAGCAAGTATTTTCGGAATTAATTTTTGAAAATTTTTTGGAAGAATTCCTACTAATATCAGGATTCTAAAGCTTCACGTAAAAAGTTTCAAAGACACCATCCTAAAGGTAAAAAGTTATCTGCACTTAATATTTAATTTACACCAAATAAATGAATGCAAAATATGTGTCTTGCGTACATAATTGATGTTAAGCGATATATATTCTCAGTTTAAATTTGAACTACCAAAATTATTATTTGGTTAGATGTAATCAACTTGTGCAGTTAAACTTTTACCTCTCAGGAAACCCTAGTTCCACAAAGTGACCGACAAAATCAACCGAAAAAATCGACCGATATCGGTCGATCGGTAATTGGCAAAACTTATCGAAGTAGTGGCCGAAAATCGTTAGGTCGGTAGAGCCAACCGACCAACTTCAGTCAATCGGTCAGAATCGATCGATTTCGGTTGGTCAATTAAATACCACATTCAACTCAAAAGAAAAAGGAGGACCAAATCTGTATTGTGGGAGGATACATTCGACCACTAGACCATTGGTATTTTTTAGTTTAAGACTTTATTTTATTTATACTCTTTAATCAGTATTTTTGCGAAAATAACCGATCAATTTCGGTCAGTTTTGTTAAAAAATTAAAACTACTGGCATAAATTAGTTGTTTTTTAAAATGATCGACTGAAATAACCGACTGATTTCGGTCATTTTTTCTGAATATTAATTTTAATTATTTTTAAACGGAAAATTCACAGAAGTTAGTCGCGTTCTTGACAAATAAATTTTTCGAGACGCAAAAAATAGTTTCTCGCATTTTGGTACCACAAAAGAAAATGACCAAACTCGGTCGGTTTCTTAAAAAAATTAAATAAAAATATTTTCTAAAATCGAGCAACTTCGGTCGATATTTATCCGACCGAAGCCGGTCATTTGGCCGCGAACGATTTTGACCGAATTTCTAATAGTGGTACTTTGTTTTAAATCTAACAACAGTACTAAATTAATTTTGGTCAACATATAATTTTTTTGAATATGGTTAATACTCACTACCTAACTTCTAGTTGAATAAATCCATTCATTATAAGTTACTTTGTATTTAGCCACTCTTACAAATAATTCAAGATTCCAACACTTTCAGATGGCTTAAAATACGGTATCACCATGACGAATGCAAAATAGATTTTATTTATTATATTACAATTAAGGACGTGTTATTCAGGAAAAAGAAAAGGAATATACAATCAAATTTTTCTGTAACATCCTTTTATTGTTCCAAAGTTTTTTGGTTGTTATAGCAAAATGCTATTATAAAGAATATATATTACAATATAGCATAAAAATTAATTCCATAAATAATTTGACTTTTATAATGAATGATTGTTATATTGCGACGTTGTTATAAATAGATGTGACCGTATATACAAGAAAAAAGTGCTTCATTTCAGTGATGTCCACGACAAAATGAATTATATATGGATAATGAAGAAAAATTAATCTTCTTTTTGTCTCCTGCTTCATACAAATCCATGATTTGATTCGTAATGATTTGTATTAAATCGGACAAATCAATGATTATGTTGAGGGGCTTATCTAATAGGCTTTATCTAAAACTAAGTTTTGCCGAAAGAGAGGGAGGTTTTCTTTTTCTTTTTTGTTTTTCGGGTGGGGGGGAGGATTTGGGGGGGGGGGGGGTTTTCTCTATCTGATTTAATTTTAGGATGACCAAAGATATTCTGCTGTGAAAGCTAAGCAAGTGGTTTCTTGAAGATTCTAGTGGTTTCTTTTCTTCTTTAGCTTTTCCCTAAAGCTGAAAAGACATAATCATATTATTAACCTAAGTTATTGTTTATCAAATAATTAAGATACCATTTGGATATAAATTTAATTAAAATTTAAAAAAAAAAGAAAGGAAAAGGCATAAGTACCCCTTCAACCTATGATCGAAGTTCCAACTACACACCTTTCTTTTACGGGGTTTTATTACCCACTTAAACTATTCTAAAATGGAATAAATATCTCCATAAAATGTCATAACTAGATTTTTCTTGGGAGGTGAAACACACTCGCCTTGTTACTATTTTTTTTCTCTCTCGTTATGTTTCTTATTTTGATCTATTATTTTATTCTTTCAGGACCAATAGCAACAACATGACAGCAATGAAGTCCAATATTTTAATTCTCCGATTTCGATTTCGGTTCAAAAAATAATTTTCACGTATGATAATGTTTTTGTCGTCGTTGTTGCGGAATTTTTAAGAAAATGACTGTATATTTTCGAAAAGAAAGGAAAAAAAAGTTAGTTTAAGTTTATGTCATAATTAATTAAGTGTAATATTCAATAAAAAGATGACACATGTACATATACTCAAATTTAGAAACTCATAAAAGATTGAGGAAAAAGTACCGATCTAAAGTTAAAAAATAAACTTTCAAAGAAATAGTGTTGTAAATGGAGCTCAATACCTTTCAATGGTAGCTTTGTTTCGTGGGGAAGAAGAAAAAAAAGTAAAAGACAAAAGATTAAGAAAAAGAAAAGAAAAAAAAAAGACTAGTAAGTAAATTTCAGGGCATCTCACCCTCAAAGAGAGTGAAATACACACATTTTGCCACGGCAGCATTTAGGGTGGTAATAATTTCACTTTATAATAGTTGAGGGGGTATTAGAACCCTCGAAAAGAAAAGGTGTATAGGTGGAACTTCGGTTATAGGTTGAGGGGGTACTTATGCTTTTTCCCAAAAAATAATTGAAGTTGTGCTGAAAAATAACTTTTGAAAGTTAAAGTTTGTATTTGGACAAGCATTTTATTAAAAATAAAAGGTTGAAATTTTGTGAGTAGAAGAAAATATTTCACCCCAAAAACTGCGCTAAACTAATTTTTAGGAACTTGAAAAAAAAATTACCATAATAAAAAAATTTAAAAATAATTTGAATAAAAATCAGCCAAAATCTATGGTCAAACGGGAGCTAAGCATATCCTTAATAAGATATTTTCACTTCAAACTCTAAGTGGGCATTTGGAGATAAGAATTGTAAAATTTCGGAAAAAAGTGGAAAAAAAAAATTAAGTGAAAGTGATATTTGAAAATTAAAGTTGTATTTGGGCATGAATATAATTTTGGAATGTTTTTAAATTTTTGTGAGTGATCTCAAGTGAAAATTTTAAAAAATAACTTTCTGAAGTTTTTTTAAATTTTCGAAAAATTACGAAATTCATTTTCAAATGAAAATCTAAAATTTCATGGCCATTTTGGAGAAAAAGTGAAAAAAAGTTCGAAAAAAAAGAAATCTTTTTTATTGCCAAACGAGAAGAATGAACAAATTTCAACAAGGAGCGTTTACCCCTAAAATAGGGCAAGTAGGATCCTTAGATTACTTGGTCACTGCATTTCGAATATATGATGGTTATACCAAAATTTAAAAAAGGAAACTTTCTTCGTTTCAATTAATGTAATACGTTTTTCTTATTAATTCATTTCAAAATAATGATACATTTATATATATCACCTAACTGTAACTAAATAATAGCAGTATAGACTGTGCATTTATTTGTTAGTTATAAGTATTAAATGCAAATTTTTTTTCTTGGACAAAGCTGATGCTAAGTTGAAGTAAAGGAAACAAAGTGGTAGGTGATAAGAAGATATTTTCCAGTCAGTGTATGTAGTTACCCGATCGATCGTTTTGTTGTTTAGAACCCCGTTCCCATAAATAAGACTTCGCGTACATACTTTTACTGTTTTATGACTTGCGAGGATGGTTAATTCGGGATTTGGAAGGGTTCGGGTTGAAATCGGAATACTTGGTTCCTTAAGGTTCACTACTAAAAAATCTAGTTTTTGCAACGGACATATTCTGTAGGTAAACAGAAAAATTCATCGCTAATCTTATTTCTCGACGGATTAGCGACGGATTATCAAGAAATTCTGCTAGCTACGGGCGATTTAGCGGATTAGCGACAACGTTCGTAGCTAATTCCAGTTTTTTTTTGTAGTGGTTGGCTTAAAAGGCCAAGCTTGGTTTCGGTCAATATTTTTTTGTAAACGACCTCGGAATCAGGATTTGGCGGTTCCAATAGGTTCGTATGATAATTTCGGATTTGGGCGTATGTTCGGATCTGGTTTTGGATGACCCATGAGCGTTTCGGCGCCTAATAGTGAAAGTTGGTTCTTGAAGGTTTTAAAAGTTCTTTAAATTTGGTTTGGAGCGGATTTTGGTGATATCGAGGTCCAAACGGAATTTTGAGATCGGAAATAGTTTCGTAATGTCATTTAAGACTTGCACGTAAAGTTTGGTATCATTCTGAGTAGTCCAAGTACGTTTCGACGCATTGGAAGTAAATTGAAGAACTTGAAGTTCTTAAGTTTGATTCATCTCGCTTTGGGGTGCGATTCTTAGCTTTAATGTTGTTTCGGGCATTCCGAGAGTTCGAGCGAGTCTGTTTTATGATTCCAAACTTGTTGGTATGTTCGGACGGGACCCGGGGGCACCGAGTATCAATTGAACGAGGCTCAGACCAAGATGAGAATTTGGAGCAACAGTTGATGCACCAGATCTGTCAAAACCGCACCTGCACTTAGTCAGCCGCAGGTGCGAGCTCGCAGGTGCGGGCCAAGCCTCGTAGAAGCAGCCAAATGAGGGCAGTCTAGGTTCCGCAGATGTGGCCCATCCTCCGCAGAAGCGAGTACCCGTCCGCTGAAGCGATCCCAGCCGGCCCAGTGAATTCCGCAGAAGCGGACCCTTGTCCGCAGAAGTGAGGTGCAGGTGCGGCCCTATGACCACAGGTGCGGAAACCGCCGGAGGCAGTGAGCCTCATTTATTATGAGTTAGGACCTTTTTATCACATTTACTTTCACCCTTGGGCGATTTGAGAGCTTCTAAGGAGGGGATTTCGACCTAGCTTTGTGAGGTAAGTAATTTCTTTTAAATATGAGTTTAGTACATATATTGTGGTTAGATTTCCACATGAAAATTGGTATAAATCATGGGCTGAGATGAAAAACCTAGGGTTTAATAAAAAATGAGATTTTACCACGAAAATAATTATGAAACTTAGTGAAAATCATATATTATGTTCCTAAGGCTATGGGTAATAACTTTCGTCAAAACCTTCCGGAATCCGAGCGTGTGGGTCCGGGGGTGAATTTTAGGAATCTTGCAATTTTGGTTGAGTAATCACTTTAATAGTGGAGCTATGAACTTTTGAGCATAGATTGATCGATTTATATAATGTTTGGCTAGTTCCGAGTCGTTTGGCATCAAATTTGGAGATTTGAGCGCATTCTTGAATTGGGAAGTAAGCTTTGAGACGAAGTAAGTCTCTTTTCTAACCTTATAAGAGGGAACTTACCCCATAGGTAAATTTAATTAATATGTGTTGTTATTTATGGAGGGCTACGTACGCACGAAGTGACGAGAGTCCGTACTTAGCTACTATTCCTATTTATGTCCGGGTAGTTTTAGGTTTACACTATGCTTGTGGACACCGTTATTCGATTATACTTGTTAACTGTATCAAATGGAACTAAGTTGAGGATTTTTAAGGATTTAAAAGCTTCAAGTCGAATTATCTTTATTTTGAAAAGAATCACGAAAGGGTTATGATTTATTGATCAATTTATATTTGACCGCGTCGCATGTATGATCTGCTAGCGGGGTAATAGATTCATCTATGGTTCGCGCCGTTCGACCCTCGGCAGTGCACAATTTACATTTATGTTGGATCGGACCGAACGTCCTCGGTGGTATTCGTGTGTGATAATAGAACTGGAAGTTCCTTTCATAATCGATATAAATTCATTATTTGTGTGATCATATGTTTTAAAGGAAGGAAGTGATTCAAGCTCTTAAATATTTCTGAAGACTTGTTCAGTTATTTCTTGTTCTGAGACTTATAGTTGTATATCATGCTTAATAAGAATTTCATATTATCGTGTTATTGGCCCTAGTAAGTGTCGGAGTCGACCCCTCGTCACTACTTCTTCGAGATTAGACTAAATACTTACTGGGTACATATTATTTATGTACTCGCGCTATACTTCTGTACTTAATTGTACATGATCTAAGGCAGGTGCATCTGGTTACTAGTCTGGTGCGCAGATTTGATCCCCATCTCGAGACTTCGCGGTGAGCTGCCTTTCGAGCTGTTCTATAGCAGCTGGAGTCTCCCTTATGTTTTATTTTTCTATCTATTCCCTTTCAAACAGTAGGCTAGTGTTCTTTTGTATATCCTACTAGATTGCCCACATACTTGTGAGACCAGGTCTTGGTACACACACTAGTAGACTTATGATTTTGGTTTTGTTTACATGATTACGATCAGTAGTTGTTTGTTTCCATTTAATTAAGTCACATTTGCAAATTTCTAAATCTTTTAAACAAATGAGAAAATATTATCCACTTAGTAATCTATTTAAACGGGAAACCATTAGTTTGATCAGTGTTGGCTTACCTAACAATGGTGTTAGGCGCCATCACGGTCTATGATGGAATTGGGTCGTGACAACATGGTATCATAGCACTAGGTTCACGTAGGTCTCACAAGTTATGGGCAGACCTAGTAGAGTCTTGCAGATCGGTGCGGAGACGTCCGTACTTATCTTCGAGAGGCTATAGGGTGTTAGGAAACTACTCTTTATTCATCTCCTATCGTGCAGTTGGTGGTATACTAAAACCCTTTCTCTCATTCTCTCACAGATTGTGAGGACGTGTACGTCAGACATTCCAGATTAGGGAGGAGCTGCTCCCCCCATTGCTAAAGGCCGAGGCAGAGACCGGGGGAGGGCATCGGCCCGAGGTAGGGGACAAGGGCATCCCAGAGCTGCCCCGGTAGCACCACCAGCAGATCCAGTAGAGGATCCCATCATTGAGGAGCAGGGCGAGGTGCCCACCGCAGAGCCAGCCCCGGTAGATTTCATGTCAGCACCGGGTTTTTAGGAGATCATGGGACGTATGTTGTGGTTCATGGACACTATGACTCAGGCTGATTTATTTCCAGCAGGCCTAGCCACATCTCAAGTGGGAGAGGGAGTACAGACCCTTACTGCCCAGGCTCCGGGGCATGCAACTGCAGTATATCAGACTCCGGGTACACTACCCGTGGGCGGAGCCCAGCCAGTTGCGGCAGCTGTACCTGAGCCTAGACCAACTTCGGACAGCGATCCGCAGAAGCTATTGGACAGATGGACTAGGCTACACCCTCCTATCTTCGGGTGGCGAGCGGCATGAGGATCCCTAGGACTTCATTGACCGGTGTAGGGACAGACTACACAATATGAGGATATTGGAGTCCCATGGGGTGGATTTCACTACTTTCCAGCTGGAGGGCAGGGCCCGTAGATGATGGCAATCTTATCTTCTTGGTAGACCAGCGGGTTCTCCTCCTATGAATTGGGACCAGTTTACACAGCTTTTCTTGGATAGGTATATTCCACCCTCTGAGAGAGAAGAGTTGCGAGGTCAGTTCGAGCAGCTCGAGCAGGGTCAGATGTCAGTGACCGATTATGAGGCGAGATTCTCTGAGTTGTCTCGCCATGCACTTATGATACTTCCTACCAACACAGAGAGAGTGCAGAGATTTGTTGTGGGGTTTCACCCCAATATTCGGGATAGTATGGCCTGAGAGGTTGAGATGGGTACTGGTTATCAGCTAGTAGTGGAGATTGCGCGGAGGATTGAAGGCTACCGCCAGAGGGGTAGAAAGTAGATATAGCAGGACAAGAGGGCCTGATTCTCTGGAGAGTTTAGAGGTGCCCCGGCCAGGGGCAGATGGCAGGTTGGGAGGGGTCAGCCTAGCAGGGCGACATATCCAGCACCACTACTTCCTCGGGATGCTCCGGCGCGACCCTATTTTAGTGCTATGCCAGAGAATTCTTATCGCCCACCAGCTCATCAGGGTTCTTCCAGTGCCTATTTTAGCGCCATGCCAGATAGTTCATACCACCCACCAGCCATTCCGAGTTCTTCTAGTGGGTATTTAGGCCATCAGGGTCAGACTTCGGGGCAGCAGTCTATGGTACCGAGAGGTTGTTACGAGTGTGGAGAGCCGGGTAACATGAAGAGAACCTATCCCAGACTTCGGGGCAAGGCAGTACAGCAGGGTCATCATCCCATGATTGTAGCACCAGCCGTCCAACCACCCAGAGGTAGGGGACATGTGGGTAGGGGCTATCCTAGAGGTGGAGGCTAGGCAAGGGGAGGTCAGCCAGTTATTGTTCAGCCAGGTGGAGGCCAGCCAGCCGGCGCTCCAGCTAGATTCTATGCTTTTCCGGCCAGACCAGATGCAGTGGCCTTAGATGCCGTGATCACAAGTATTATTTCTATCTGCAGTAGGGATGCTTCGGTATTATTTAATCCAGGGTCTACCTATTCATATGCATCATCTCTATTAGCTCATTTCCTAGGTATTCCTCGTGAGTCCTTGGGTACTCTTGTTTATGTGGCCACTCATGTGGGCGACTCTGTGGTTGTGGATAGGATCTATCGGTCCTGTGTGGTCACATTCTGTGGATACGAGACTAGAGCGACCTTCTGTTACTTTATATGACTGACTTTGAGGTCATCCTGGGCATGGACTGATTATCCCCATATCCCGCCATCATTGATTGCCACGCTAAGACTGTTACCTTAACAATGCGAGAGTTGCCTAGATTGGAGTGGAAGGGTTCATCTGTCAGTACATCTAGTCGGGTTATATCTTTTCTGAAGGCTCTACATATGGTCAAGAAGGGTTGTTTGGCTTATCTAGCCTATGTTCGGAATACCACCACAGAGTCTCCGACCATTGATTCGGTGCCAGTAGTCCGGGAGTTCACCGATGTATTTCCTTCTGACCTTCCAGGCATGTCGCTGGATCGTGACATTGATTTCTGTATTGACTTGGCTCTAGACACTCAGCCTATATCCATCCCTCCATATCGTTTGGCTTCTAAAGAATTGAAAGAGTTAAAGGAACAACTTGAGAAGTTGCTAGCGAAGGGGTTCGTCAGGCCGAGTGTATCACCTTGGGGTGCACCGGTATTATTTGTGAAGAAGAAGGATGGGACTATGAGGATGTGCATTGATTACCGCCAGTTGAACAAAGTCACCATTAAGAACAAGTACCCGTTGCCGGGTATTGATGATTTGTTTGACCAGTTGCAGAGTGATAGAGTATTTTCTAAGATCGACTTGAGATCGGGATACCATCAGTTGAAGATTCAGGACTCAGATGTTCCGAAGACTGCCTTCCGTACTAAATATGGCCATTATGAGTTTCTAGTGATGTCCTTCGGCCTGACTAATGCCCCAACAACATTTATGGATTTGATGAATAGGGTGTTCAGGCCTTATATCGATTCCTTTGTTATTGTCTTCATTGATAACATCTTGATTTACTCACGTAGCATGAAGGAGCACTAGCAACATTTGAGAGTGGTGCTTCAGACCTTGAGGGAACAGAAGCTATATGCTAAGTTCTCCAAATGTGAGTTTTGGTTAGATTATGTGGCATTCTTGGGGCATGTGGTATCAGACGAGAGTATTAAGGTGGATCCCAAGAAGATTGAGGCGGTTCAGAGTTGGCCTCGTCCTACTTCGGCGACTGAGATCGGGAGTTTCTTGGGGCTAGCAGGTTATTATCGCCGATTTGTGGAGGGCTTCTCATCCATTGTAGCACCTTTGACTAGATTGACCCAGAAGGGTGCTCCATTCCGTTGGACCAATGATTGTGAGGCGAGCTTTTAGAAGCTCAAGACAGCATTGACTACAACACCAGTTCTAGTGTTGCCTTCCGGTTCGGGGATGTATACGGTGTATTACGATGCTTCACGTGTTGGCTTGGGTTGTGTATTGATACAGGAGGGGCGAGTTATTTCATATGCTTCACGTCAGTTGAAGCCCCATGAGAAGAATTATCCTGTGCACAATTTGGAGTTGGCCGCGAGTTTTCATGCTCTTAAGATCTGGAGGAATTATTTATATGGGGTTCCTTGTGAGGTTTACACTGATCACCGCAGTTTGCAGCACTTGTTCAGGCAAAGGGATCTCAATTTGAGGCAGCGCAGATGGCTTGAGTTACTGAAGGACTATGACATCACTATTCTTTATCATCCGGGCAATGCGAATGTAGTCACGGATGCCTTGAACAGGAAGGTAGAGAGCATGGGTCGCTTGGCATTCATTTCAGCAGAGGAGAGGCCACTAGCTTTGGACATCCAGTCCTTGGCTAATAGACTTGTGAGGTTGGATATTTCAGAGCCCAGCCAAGTTCTTGCATGTGTTGTTGCCCAGTCTTCACTATTGGAGCAAATCAAGGCTCGACAGTTTGATGATTCACACTTGATAGTTCTCAGGGAGACGGTATGACAGGGTGTTGCCAAGGAGGTTTCTATTGGCGAGGATGGTGTCCTGCGAATCTAGGGTCGTCTATGTGTTCGGAGTGTCGATGGCTTGAGGGAGAAGATCCTAGAGGAGGCATACGGTTCTTGATATTCCATTCATACAGGTGCTACGAAGATGTATAGGGACCTGAGACAACATTATTGGTGGCGGCAGATGAAGATAGACATAGTTGAGTATGTAGTTAGGTGCCTAAATTGCCAGCAGGTTAAGTATGAGCACCAGAGGCCATGTGGCTTACTCCAGCAGATGACTATACCGGAGTGGAAATGGGAGCGCATTACTATGGACTTAGTAGGTGGGTTGCCGCGGACCTTGCGGAAGTTCGATACAATTTGGGTCATTTTTGACAGGTTGACCAAGTCAGCACACTTCATTCCAGTTGCAACTACTTATACTTCAGAAAGGTTGGCCCAGATTTATATTCGAGAGATAGTTCGATTGCATGGTGTGCCTGTTTCCATCATATCAGACAGAGGCCCTCAGTTCACTTCGCATTTCTAGAGAGCCGTACAGAGTGAGGTGGGGACCCGTGTAGAGCTCAGCACTGCATTTGTTCCACAGACCAACGGGCAGTCAGAGCGGACAATCTAGATCTTGGAGGACATGCTTAGAGCATGTGTGATTGACTTTGGGGGACAATGGGATCAGTTATTACCTTTGGCCGAGTTTGCTTACAACAACAGTTATTAGTCCAGCATCGAGATGGCTTCATTTGAGGCTTTATATTGTCGGCGATGTCATTCTCATATCGGGTGGTTTGAGCCCGGCGAGGCTAAGTTATATGGTACTGATTTGGTGAAGGATACCTTGTAAAAGGTAAAGTTGATTCAGGAGCGACTTCGCACAACACAATCCATACAGAAGAGTTATGCGGATGAAAAGGTGCGTGATGTGTAATTTATGGTAGGCGAGAAGGTTCTCTTGAAAGTCTCGCCGATGAAGGGTATTATGAGATTCGGTAAGAAGGGCAAGATGAGCCCCAGGTTATAGGCCCATTCGAGGTGTTGAGGCGAGTTGGGGAAGTTGCTTATAAGCTTGATTTACCTCCTAGCCTATCAGGGGTTCATCCAGTTTTTCACGTGTCTATGCTCCGGAGGTATCACGTCGACTTGTCACATGTGTTAGACTTCAGCACTATTCAGCTAGATGAGAGCTTGGGTTATGAGGATGAGCCAGTTGCCATTGTTGCTAGACAGGATCGCCAGTTGATATCCAAGAGACTTTTCACGGTAAATGTCCAGTGGAGGGGCCAACCAGTCGAGTAGGTGACCTGGGAGTCCGAGGAGGACATGCGGAGCAGATATCCACACTTATTCAACACTTCACGTATGATTCTAAACTCGTTCGAGGACGTACATTTGTTTAAGAGGTGGAGAATGTAACGACCCGACCGGTCATTTTGCTGTCTATAACCCTGTTCCCCTAAATAAGACTTCCCATACATGCTTTTACTATTTTATGACTTGTGGGGATGGTTAGTTCGGGATTTGGAATAGTTCGGGTTGAAATCGGAACACTTGGTTCTTTAAGGTTGGCTTAAAAGGCCAAGCTTGACTTCGGTCAATATTTTTAAGTAAACGACATGGGAACCGGGATTTAGCAGTTCCAATAGGTTCGTATGATGATTTCGGACTTGGGCGCATGTTCGGATCGGGTTTTGGATGACCCGAGAGCGTTTCAGCGCCTAATAGTGAAAGTTGGTTCTTGAAGGTTTTAAAAGTTCTTTAAATTTGGTTTGGAGTGAGTTTTGGTGATATCGAGGTCCAAACGGAATTCCAAGATCGGGAATAGTTCCGTAATGTCACTTAAGACTTGCACGTAAAAATTCGTGTCATTCCAGGTAGTCCAAGCACGTTTCAGTGCATTGGAAGTA